>NC_045763.1:67418509-67720219 GCF_008692025.1 Phocoena sinus
GATCTTTATTTTCAGGACTTACCCCTTCCTCCCTCCCCTCCCTCCTTCCCTTGTCCTTTCCTCCTTTCTTTCATTTCTTTTTTTTTTTTAATTAGAGTATAGTTGCTTTACAATGTTGTGTTAGTTTCTGTTGTACAGCAAAGTGAATCAGCCACACGTATATTTATATCCCCTCTTCCTTGGATTTCCTTCTCATTTAGGTCACCACAGTACATTAAGTAGAGTTCCCTGTGCTAAACAGTCTGTTCTCATTAGCTATCTATTTTATACATAGTAGTGTATATATAGAAACTTTCATACAGAGTGAAGTCAGAAAGAGAAAAACAAATATCGTATATTAACACGTATATGTGGAATCTAGAAAAATGGTAAAGATGAACTTATTTGCAAAGCAGAAATAGAGACACAGACGTAGAGTACAAATGTGTGGATATCAAGGGGGGAAAGGGGGGTGGGATGGATTGGGAGATTGGGATTGACATACATACCCTTTATTTCTTTTTAAAGTTAATGTACATATCTACATCAGTGGCCTAAAGCTATTGTTTGAACACGACCATGGCTGAAATTCTAAAAAGTGTTTTGAATGGTAAGGCTATAAACACAAATCTATAAAGTGGTGATAATAACTCTTTGCCAAAATACAGCTAGACATTTATAATCTCTCTAACATGGATTATGTTACTATAACTACAATTACAGAACTTCAGTGATGAAAGACCCTAAGCCTACCTAGGTCAATCCTCTTATTCTGCCACCAAAAAAAAAAAAGAAGAAAATGTGGCCCTAGAAGAAGCAACATGTTCAAGATTGCCTAGAGAGTTAACAATAGAACCAGAAGCATTGAGGTCTTTTGATGACTGCTCTATCAGACATGTGATACCTCCTCAGGCAATACTGAGAATGACGGCAACCAAGAAAGAACTTAGTTAAGAACCTGATTTCTCTGATATGACTGTCTTTGGGCAAGTACTTTATATCTCCCCAAACCTTCATTTGTATAGTGGGGATATTAATACTCCCTATAGGATGGGGTTGTTGTGAGAATTAAATAAAATGACCTATGTACAGCTCCTGGTACAATGCATAGTACATATAAATGCTCCATAAATAATAGCAGTTATTATTTATCAAAAAATGTTTACTTAGCTTTTTGCTGCATATCAAATAACCCTAAAACTCAGTGGCTTACAAGAACATTTATTTAGTATTCACAGGTCTGTGATGAGCTATAGCTCTACTAGGTTAGCTGAACTTGGCTCTAGTTTTGGGCTCGTACCTGCGTCACGGGACCCAGGCTGAAGGAGCACCCTCTAACCTGGGATGTGTTGTTCTCATGATGGAGGGAAGAAGTGTAAGAAATGGGAACCATGTGACACTTCTTAAAATCTCCACTGAGAACTGTCTCAATGCTCACTTCTACTTATGGTCCATGGGTGAAATTAAGTCATTTGGCCAAGCCTAAAGTCGTAAGGCAGGAAAGTTACTGACGCCTGAGCAAGCCATGTTCAAGGAGGAGACGATCAATACGATCTATCACAGGAAAGTTGACAGAAAGTCTATTGTTGTTGAGACAAAGGGCCTCTATGGTAGCTTGAATAGTCTGAAACTAGAACCCACACAGCCTATCCGTAATACCTCACGTCCTCAAAATTATGGGCCATTTAGGAAAACCGGAGATCCAGGGAAGGCAAGAGTTACTCAGAGTGGAGGTTAGGTGTTAGTGTACATAGTGTAATCCCTTCTCCCAGAAGCTTCACTGGGTAAAGGAGATGTTACTATGGAAGTCATTTAGCTCAGCATTTCTAGACCAGAAAGGTATTTCAAAGGGTTCATGTCCTTAAAGCAGCAGTGGTATCCATTTTCATTTCCAATTAAAAAAACAAAACAAAACAAAAAAAGCAAACTCAGTAAATTAAATGTTTTTGTAAAAACTGTTTCCCTTTTAAGTGGAACAGGTTGTGAGCCTTCAGGTGTGTACTGAGGAAGTCGGCTTGGAGACTACGTGGAGATTAGATGAGTTTGCTCCTGCCTTGTAACTTAGTTCGTAACACAGATGAACACCACTGGGTACCTCCAATAGCCTCACACATTTTTTAATTGTTTTTATTCTTAGTCATATATTGTTAACACTTTTCTCAGTTCTGAATTAATGAAGAATTTAACGAGGAAGAAAAAATATAATTCTGCCAATTTTCCCCTAGATACTTTTCTCCAGATCTATAAATTTCCTTCAGCTGAAAAAACTAGCTATACAGAACATCAAGATATCTCTAATATTTCAAAACATAATGTAAGGGGAAAAAAATAAGTCAGTGTTACTTATGCATCCTGTCTCTAACCAATAATTTATTATGGAAATTAGGCACTGATGATGCTTTGAGGTTTCTTCCAGATTAGAGGACAGACCAGAGCTACCCTGTATTCCCGTTAGTCTCATTCCTCAAGTGCAGCTGCACAGCCCCTTCCCTCTGCCTGAAAGGCTCTCCTTCTGCTCCTTTTTCTGCCTGGTGTGCTTCCTTAGCCTTAATCTGCAGCTCAGCTCTCAAATCCTACCTTCCCCAATTCCCTCCAGCGGCGTCTGTTGCTCTTCCCTCAGTACTCTCATAGCACTCACAGGGGAATTACCCCCTTGATAACCCTATTTTTGAAAATAGTCATCGAGTCTGTCTCCCTGCCTTGACCCTGATTTGAGATCAGGGGCAACTTGGTCTTTCCAGTGCTTGGCGCAGTGCCTCACACTTACAGTGCACCCAGCGAATCGTTCTTGAAAGGACGAGGGAATCAAAGCTTTATAAGATTAGAAACAGGAGACGCCATGGGGAGAGCATTTCAGGAAGAAGGAACGTGTACACAAGTCAAGAGAAAAAAAAAGACAGAGACTGACACATACAAGATGTGCTAAGGAGTCATAAATGGACCCATGTGACTAGACGTGGGAGTTCAGGAAGAGAAGTCCTGGAAAATACAGTGGGAGGTCAGGTTTGTCAGGGGAGGTCCCTGAGAAGTACCCATTGCCTTAGTCTGCTTGGGCTGCTGGAACAAAATACCATATACTGGGTGGCTCAAACAACAGAAATTCATTTTCAGATAGTTTTGGAAGCTGGTGGTCCAAGATCAAGATGCCAACATGGTCAGTTTCTGGTGAGAACTCTCCTTCTGGCTTGTAGCCTTCTTGCTATGTCCTCATATAGCATGAAAGGAGAGAGCTCTGGTGTCTCTTTCTCTTCACATAAGGGCAGTAATCCCATCAGTAGGGCCCTACCTTCATGACTAATTACCTCCCAAAGGCCCCATCTCGATACACCATCACAATGGGGGGGTTAGGGCTTAACCATATGAATTTGGAGGGGATACAATTCAGCCAATACTGAATGGTTATGGAACCAGTCCCGCCTTAATGAAGTTGCCCAAAGAGATCTCCACTATCCATCCTTGCCATACCTGAGGTTCCATTGTTCATTTAAAAAATTGAATGAAATCCCAGAAATCAACTTTTCCAGGTGAGAGGGCTTTAAAGCCCAAGGGTAAGAGCAAAATAACCTTTTAATTTCTGAGATGAATGAAAAAAGTAAACTTCGTGAGTGGTATCTGCTATTTCTACAGCAGTCATAAATCACATCTTTGGGAGCTATACCATTTTACTTTTAAATGTACATTTTGAAAAGAACACAGTCATTTCTTATTATGCTCCTTTTGTACAATTTCATTGCATTCGTCACTAGTCGTAGAGTCCTGTTGATTCTACGGCAAGAAAATTATTTGTTATATTTACAGTCCAAGAGCCTACTGCTTAGCACAGGCATTTTGCATTAGCGGACTGGGATGGTAGTACAGTCCTCTAAGATTTATGGCTTTCTCCATTTACCCGTGGTCCATTTTTCATTATTTTCCGGGCCTAGATTCCTTTCATTTGGTGCATTCTCTTAGGAATCATCCACAGTACGATGTTTTTATCCATTTGAAAAGTGTATGTCCATTTGCAAATGATTCAAGCCAAGGTGGGGAGTTCTGCCGCCTGATGTGCAGAAAGTTGTTGCTGCCTAAAGATTTGCTGGGCATGTCCCATTGACAGGTAGTACCAATATACAGTGTTAATACAATGGGCCCACTCCAGAGTATTACCATAGCTCTCGACTGTCGAATGACATACGATTTGCTGGGCATGTCCTATTGACAGGTAGTACCAATATACAGTGTTAATACAATGGGCCCACTCCAGAGTATTACCATAGCTCTCGACTGTCGAATGACATACAAAAATATATGACTTGGGGACAGCTGAAATTGCTTCCACACTTTGAGCTCTCCTTTCATTAGACTGGTTCACAATATTAGATTGAATCCCAAGGTGCTACTGATAATCACCAGCTGTTTTTCTTGGCCAGTCTCTTTGTTTAAATGTGTTCTTTCATTATCCATGTGCTTTTGAAAAAAAATGGGGGAAGAATGTTTTTAATTGAATAATCTGTATTCTGTCAGGTATTCCGTCTCCCTAGGAAGATATATGGAAACTTACTTTCTATTTTTATTTATCCTGCCAGTATAGTATAATGATGAGAGAACTGAGATCCAATAGTGTTAAAACAAGACATGAAATGTTGATTAATTCTTTTATAAAATTTCCTCTTTGCTCCTGAGTATAGCAGATTTCAGAAACTACTGCCAATATTGTGCTGTCCAATAAATCTCCATTGTTGGGAGGGTCTGGATCTTCTCTGGGCTTTAATAAATGATTATTATGTTTTTGAAATTTTCACTTGGAATGCCCCAGACCTTGTTTGCATTAGCTCATGGAAGAAATGCATTAGAAACAGTAGGACTAAAGGCTCCCAAAGGAACCATTCCATGAAGAAGAGGCAGGCACAGAGATGGAGGCAACTGGACTCTGCATCCTTGTTCCTTGACACTTGTTTCCCTTCCTCATTGTACATCCCCCATTGCAGGCTACGACCTGCCCTTTGGGTTCAGGCCAAGTGAATTTGCTGATTGCTAAGGCTGTGTTGAAAGATAAGATAATAATTCAGTATTGAGCAAACCTGAATGGCTTCAGATAGACTTGTCAAGAAGGAGAAGAAAGTAAGATGCTTGGCTGGTGAGGGAAGCCAGTGGGACAGTGAGAAGCCAGACTGGGAACTGTAGATAAGGAGAGCCTGGAGAGCCTGCATTTGGGGTCAGAGACATTCCCATGGCAAACCCCCCCGAGCCAAAGACCATACACCAGGGAGTCAAGAAGTCTACTGCCCTCTTTGGGCTCAGGGGAGCTTGGAACAGAGAGGAATCTGGTGAAATGTGAAAGAGGACTTATTACACAGGACATACCCCACAACAGAGAACTGTCTCATTTAAAATAGGCCGAGGGCTTCCCTGGTGGCGCAGTGGTTGGGAGTCAGCCTGCCGATGCAGGGGACGCGGGTTTGTGCCCAGGTCCGGGAAGATCCCACAGCCCGCGGAGCGGCTGGGCCCGTGAGCCATGGCCGCTGAGCCTGCGCGTCCGAAGCCTGTGCTCTGCAACGGGAGAGGCCACAACAGTGAGAGGCCCGCGTACCGCAAAATAAATAAAAAATAAAATAGGCCAAGATTTAAAAATCGCAATATAGAGAAAGTGCTATTATTTTGCCCATCAAAGTATAAACTTCTTGAGTTCAGAACCCAAGTCATTGAGCTAATGGTGCTCAATAATTAGAGCATCCTGGGAATAGGTAATAAGTTCAATGTAATTCAGTTTTTTTTTGAAAAGTAACCATTTCTGTGTCCTCAGTTCCTCCCCTGAAATTATCCCACAGGGAAATGTCACTCACTAGAAAGTCTCAGCTTACCAGGCAATAGGAAAGAAATGCTTCATAATATGTTTCCAGAAAGGAGAAGGTGAGGGATCAGGCTCAGAAGCAAGCGTGCAGGTGAATGAAGGATGCTGACAGCCACAAATATTGAGACTGATAAAAATAAGGCCAGCATGACCAACAACGAATCCCTGTGGCCATGTGATGGCCTTTAGACTTCAAGGAACAGGGGTAAACATCAAGGGGCATGGTAGCTTATATTTTATTGGTAATAAACTAGATGAAAGATCATATTTTAAATGATATGCCTTCAAGCATGTGCTACATCAAGGTGTTGACAATATCATTTTTCCAAGAGATGAGCAAGTAAATTCAAGTAGTTTCCAAGTGGTAACTATCTTGATTACCAAGGAGCAGTGGGATGCAAAGCTTGGCCGGTGGAAACAAATGATTGATAGCTTCCTTTTAACACTCCTGCCTTTATTTTCCCCTGCATGGCTCATTATTCTGCTGTAGTAATTTAAGCTTTCCTATTGTACTGAATTAGGGGCTTAAATTCTCTTATCATCCCTATGGGAATCTTGATTGTTTATTTGTAGATGACAATAATTGTTTTTATCGATCCCCAAATGTGGAAGGTATAAAAAGTGCCATGGCTGATGGCCAGCTGGTACATAGTGATGCGTGCATGAGTGACAAATTACAAGACAATATTTGGTCCCAGAAGAGACCCTTTTAGAATTTTTTAAGGCATCTGATGGTTATCACTAGGTCTCTCTAAGCTGAAAAGCATAAACAACTTCACGTACATCAGCTCAAGTCTTTTTGTTATTGTTTTTATTGAACCTCCAAAGGTCTCCTAGGGTGTATAATTTATACTTCCTCCTTTCTAGTACACCCACACAGCAGGAGAGTTTAGAAATGGTGCAGCTACAAGAATTCCCAGATACAGTGCCATCCAAGCCAGTGAATTCCCTTAGGGACCCAGATCATCATCAGGGCATTTATTCAGAAGAATTCCTGTATTAATCCAGCAGCTGCCATTATTCCACTGCAAGTATCGTTATATGGACATTAGCTCTGAGTATTTTGAGAAGAAACCACTTTGCTAGCTCCAGCAAGTATTATCGGTAGGAAACCTCACATGATATCACATCCCAAATATCTCAGAGGCACCAGGGGAAAAAATGCAACTGTCTAATTAAGTGCTGTTTGTAGGACAGGGCACTTGGGCAGTATGAACCTCCCAGTCTGAATCAAGTGCAACACAGCTTGCTTGAAGAGCTTTTGAGCTAATGATTATGATGTCTATCCAGAAACAAAATAAATTAGGTTAGGCTTAAAAGTAATCAACATCAGAAATGTAAAAATTTCCTTATTAGGTGGTGAGATGGAAAGATCTTTGACCAGATGCCCAACCCTGAAATTCCTGACCCTCTTTTCCTGTGGTAAAGAGAAGATAAATATGTAGAGAAATCACTTTGACAGTTGTACCCTATGGGGTTCTGTTCTGAAAGCTTGGCTGTTGAACTCTCAGACATGAATATCTGGGCTGGATCAGAGTGAGCCAGCGGAGCTTATTTTGCAGAGGAGGGGTCCATATGTCACACAAACGATCCCCCCTTTATTCCAGGGCTCTAATATTATTTTGGTCCTTGACAGCAACTCTGTGGAGGGACTGGCTCCTGGAAAAATGCATAAAAAAAAAAACCAATTTGCCCTAATTTAGATTTTTTTTTCACTTAAATTAAGCTTTACCCTCAATGCTATGGCTGTGCCTTTGGTCTCAGATATTCCAACACCTTCCATGAGCAATCGTGTGAAAGAGGAAAGCATGGAGCGTCTCCCTCCAAAATTAGTAACTGTAGCCACTACCATTGCCAGGTAAAACTGTAGTGGCATGCCCATCACACAAGTGTGCATTAAATGTGACCTGATCAATTAATATGCTTGTTAATTACTCATCCAACACACATGGAACATGGAACTGCCAAAGGGCTAAAGAATAAAACAGATTGACCACTGAAGGTGATGATTGCAGAATCATTTGATTTTAAAATTAGAAGAAACCTTAGGTAGGACTAGTTGAACTATCTCACTTTAGAGACAAGGAAACAAAGATGACCCAAAGAGGCCAAACAAGTTGTCCAAAGCTTGACATTTGAGTAGTGGCACAGCTGGAATGGGAAACCAGACATTCTCACTTCTGTTCTGTACTGCACTTGGTACTGACTCTGAAACTCCACTTTGTTACACTGATTGTGACTAATTGTGTTAACATGTGTGCCTCCCTCCACTAGACCGTGTGCTCTTTAAGGGAATATCCCATATTCATCACCAGCTCCTAGCAGAGTCAGTGGCATAAAATAGGATCACAATGAATGTTTGTTGAAAAAAAATGGGTGAATATGTGAGACCTGTCTTTTCTTATCATGTGCAAATAGATGCTGTAATTTTTAGTGATCTCTACTAGTGCTTGGTCAGCCTAGTAATGAAGAAGGATAGAGAGGATTGGAAGGTAGAAAAAGTAGAAGGAAAAGGCAAGAAGAAGGGGAAAAATACAATTCAGCAGGAATAATAACTGGAAAAGATCAGTACATAGATAAAATTTCTAGTTTCGATTTGGGAGCTTTTAGTCAAGACTCTATTCTTCTGATCTCTCCCAATTTTCCAATGACTTTTTAAGCAGATGATGCTTTAAGCAGGTCCCATCATCGCTGTTCCTCCTCAGACCCCAGAATGCAGGATTGACTGCAGGTTCCATTCTCTTCTAAGCCAGCTTGCTCTTTTGTGTCTTCCCCTCGCTGTGCTGTGTCTTCCCACCCATTTGGCACCTGCCTCTAACCCATGCTGCTGCTAGTGTTCCTATCACAGAGGAGAGTGCATGTAACTGAATGGGATCCTGTTTCCGGAATGTTTTCCATTTAGAAGACACACCGGGAGATACAAAGGAAGTCAATTTACATAGCGGCATTTCAGATTCAGTGACAAATAGGCAGAGGGGGTGGATATAAATGCTCTGGGTCTGTTTCTCCTTCCAAATCAACCAAAGTCGATGAAAATAAATCCAGTTAAAAATCCAGTTATCAACCCTCACCGTGCTTCTGAAATGCTTGCCTGTTTTAAGTGATTTGATACCAAGTGGTGCCTGTTTAAAAAAAAGGAATCAGGGCTTCCCTGGTGGCGCAGTGGTTGAGAATCTGCCTGCTAATGCAGGGGACGCGGGTTCTAAGCCCTGGTCTGGGAGGATCCCACATGCCGCGGAGCGGCTAGGCCCGTGAGCCACAACTACTGAGCCTGCGCGTCTGGAGCCTGTGCTCCGCGACAAGAGAGGCCGCGATAGTGAGAGGCCCGCGCACCGCGATGAAGACTGGCCCCCGCTTGCCACAACTAGAGAAAGCCCTCGCACACAAGCGAAGACCCAACACAGCAAAAATAAATTAATTAATAAACTCCTACCCCCAACATCTTCTTTAAAATAAATAAATAAAATTTTAAAAAGGAATCAAAGGATTCAGGGTCCTAATTGTAGCACACTGATGGCTTGACCCTGGAGAACTGCAGCAAGGATATTGGACATCAGTGGGAACAACTACTGGCTAGAGTGCTGTACCAGTGGTGAAGTGTTGGTTTGGAGGAGAAGAGCCGGCCATGTTCTAGTTTACCAAGACATCTAGATGGAAGATAGGAAACATAGTCTTTTTAAGACAGTGGTGCTACTCAGTTGCCAAGCAACCTGGGTGACCCAGATGCCCCTGCGGGGAAAGTTTTAAGCGGATAGGCCATCATGTGTATTGGATGGATTGGGTTGTCTTGGCTAAAGACAAATATGGAGATCAAATATTCCCTTGAACCATTTGGAACTTAACAGAATCCTCCAATCAGGACTTATCTAATTACTCTCCCCCTTCAGTCACTGTACTTCCCACCTCTTCCTTAAACATACCAAGCACACTCCTCATATTTGTGAGATGGAACACTTCCTGGGACACTCTTCTCTCATTCGGTCTGTTGAGCAAGGGGCATCTGTGGCTTATCACCAGGAGTAGAAGTCCAAACACTTCTGCCCACTGTATCTTGGTATTGGAGTCACAAAAGAAAACACAACACAGTCAAGCACTGGATGGAAAAATGCTATCCTCACACAGAGAAGAGATAGAGCAAGGTCAGCTCTAATAGTGGGCATCGGCTCCCCACAGGCAGCAGGTCCCTCCCAGCAGCTGACACAGACTCTTGGCCTGCATGCAACCCTCTTGTGCCACAGAACAAAAGACCCCATCCCCTTTTTAAAGGAGATGGCTATAGCAGTGAGGTTAGCCACGTGCCATATGACACTTAAGCAAATGCGTGCACCTTGACTGTGAAACAGAGAAAGATATTCACACACAGGGTGATAAGTCCAGCACAGGCTGTGAGAACTCCTTGGTAAGGAAGTGTTCCGGGCCCAAGGCCCACTCTTATGTGACCAAGAGGGCGTTGAAAGGCTACCCACGTGAGGCTGCCTTTCCAGTACGGCTTACATGGTTTCTTCCCATTCACCCTCTCCCACCCCCTTTTTTCCCAGATCTTTGCTTCTGTTATCAAAACGTCCTTCCCTGATCAACCTTTATAATATAGTCACCTCCAGATCCAATCCTCTGGCCTGCAGGAAGACAAAAGCCTTGGTTTTTGTGATAATTACTGCATCCACGGCACCTACAACGGTGAGGGGCACAGGGTAGGTGTGGTGTTCAATAACAGCATATTAAAGAGACTGGTATGATAGGTCTTACAAAGGAAAAGTCTTGTCTCATGACGCCTGGAAAACAGTGAAGGAAAACTTTTCAGATGCTTTCACAGACCAAGTCATTCACCTGCACTGCATCCAATTTTCACTTAGCAAGCCTCAGAGAAAGTGACATGTCCAGGTAAGTAAGATAACACCATTATCACTCAGCTCCCATCAGGGCTCCAAGCAACTTTAGAAAACCTGTCCTCTGATATAGAGTACTAATTTGTGTCTTACGGGAAATCAACTAAATTATTTTTCACCTGAAGGGAGCAGGGTTATTTGACTCCAGATATTCACCATTTGGCTTCTCTTCCATACAACATAGCTTCTAGGCTTAAGGTACTAAGAGTGAGAGCATGCCTATAAATTATTCAGAGATAATTTGAAATAAGTGTGTATCTTTGACAGATTGTCAAGTTTCCTTATGTTTTTTCCTGATAACAAGGGCTATGTTTTTGATAAAATGTTGCCCGTTTCTCATCACACTTTGCTGTTGCTCTGTGTATGTCTTCTGTGTTGTTTTGTTTTGTTTGTCATTGTTTGTTTCTGTTCCGCCTACAGAGTCCAGTCTGGCTCTTATCTCAGCACGGGTTGGTTTACCTTCATTCTGGCCATGGATGCCTGTTATGGCATTCACGTCTACGGGATGATAAATGACACCTATTGCAAGTAAGATCACAGGAAATTATTTTTATGCATCTCCAATTCTGATATGTTGTCAAAATATCACAATTCATTTTAATATCATAAATCTGAGAAACAGATAAAGCAACAATTATTTCCCAGCATTCTTTGCTGACATGACATTTTATTGTCAGTGCATCAAGTTGTGACTTTTACGGATGATAAAAAAAAGAAAAATATTTACCACAGTCTAATGTCAAATGTCAGAAGGAACATTTTCCCCTTAGTCTGAGGCATATCAGGGACTTGTGGCTTGGAAATACAGAACAAGTTCAGTGGTTATTTAATTTGCAAAGCAGGTTTGTCATTTCTGCTGCTCTAATGGTTGATAGATGGCTGTCTACTCAATGGTTGTATTTGATCTTGAAGGACAAAATGTCCTGAAGCCTCAGAGAAGCTGATACCTTAATGAGAATTCCTGGAAATTATATTTCACTACTAAGTGAGTAATCTGTCAGATCCTTATTTAAAATGGGTATGTCTATCCACAGTATATTCCTGCTGGTGGGATAGTTTCTAAGTAGATAATGAAACAAACGCTCCATGCTTCATGAAGGTAATGAAATATATTTCCCTACCAATGATGGGCACAATATAATTCAGAGAGCGTTTTAATCATATTGTCAAAATGGTAACTAAGCCACAATCTTCATAATCAAATATCTCTACCCTAACTATAAGCATAATGGAGCGCAGATGAACCAAATATCTTACTCTGAAAAATCACTAAGCTTCTTCAAGCTCTGCAAGAGCAATCAGGTTATCCAAAGTTTGTTTCCATTATACACCATTTCCTCCTTCAAAGGGTAGCTATATTTTTGCATGTAATTGGTGTGATACATAAATTTTATTTGATTTATTAAGGCACTAAGGATCTGGTATGTCTTCCTAAAAGCTTTTATATATAATAGCTTTTAAGTGAGTTCATGGGCAAGAATCATGCATGGGTTTGCAAGTAAATGCATTTACTGGGCACATAATGGAGTCTTGTAAATGAATACTTCATTCTTCATCTCAGTCTTTCTCTCCTTTTCTTTATTTCTTTTCTAGGACAGAAGGGTATAGAAAAGTCCCCTACCATTACTATGAACAAGGAAGAGACGAATGTGATGAATATTTTCTCCATGAACACGCCCCATATGGGGGGCATAGGTTTATCACTGAAAAGAAAGTGTTTGCTAAATGGGCCAAGAAACACAGGATAATATTTACACACCCAAACTGGACAGTGTCTTGATGTTGGCTTTCCTGACCTTGCCACATCACTTGACATGATCATGATACTGCAACTGTGATGCTAATGATGCTGATGCTGGTGATGATAAAGGCAACAACAATGATGATCAAGTTTCTGTACATTCTCAGATATGGACAGTGATTCTGCCAGTAATTTGAACTTGGGATTTCGTGGAGGGTAGTCGTGCTCATTACGTTCTTTCTGAAGGGTCAACATTTCATACTGCACTTTATAATCTAACTGGAATTGAAATAAAGGCCAGTAACATGACAAGAGTGACCTAAGAAATGGGAAGATTATCCTTCAAGATAGTTGCCCAGGATTCTTGGACAGTGAGTAATTTCCAAAAGCCCTGGGATTTGGTCTCATGAGGCAAGGTTATTGACTCTGCTGTCTGTTGAACCTGAGCAGCTCCGCCATCTTGAAGAATGGTTGATTGTCAAACACTGACCCAAGAAATGCTTTCTGGGTACAAGGGTCTTGCCACAGTAACTAGTTGGCCTGGGGGCAGGAAAGGAATCTCTTCCTGACTTACCATCTTCCTACAGTACCTCCTACAGCTAAAGCCTCAGGCCATTTCCTAATTCACAAGGAAGATATGGACATCCTACCCACCGGGATTACTTGATTATCTCAAACACTTCATTCAAAATGGGCTAACTAGCAACTCTTTTTGAATTTCTACTCTCATCACTCCATTCTTACTACCCCCCAAAATATAACTAAACATATTACTAGAATGATCTGTATTAATGTTTAGTTATTTTTGGTTGAGTGCTAAATATTTGAGAAAGCTATTCAACAAGTAAGATACCAACACTGTAGTAACATAGACTGTGAAAACATTCTTAAAACATAACCAAAAGGGTTTACTAACTCTGCTTCAACATCCAACAACACAAAATTTTATGCTTTTTAAAATCATGAAACAGGGAAAGCAAAGCATATTTTTACATCAATTTGTATCCTACCATACTTCATAATATATATTTGTATATACAAATTTCTATTTTATAGGCCCAAGATGTGTCTCTCCACACATTTCATTATCATTGCCAAGTGCCAACTGTTAGACATGGAGAGGAAATGATTCCTTGTATTTAATCTGACCAGAGCTTTTGCCTTCTTGGGGTTTATTTTCCCCAAACTGTATCAGTTGCTATACCATAATAACAACAATAATAATTACCTTGATGTCTAAAGTGCTTTGTCATGTAGAGTCCTTTCACATATGCTGTCCCATGTGATGCCCGTGACCACCCCGTCAGGCTATTGCCTATGCATTCTGACATATTAGCAGATGATCTCTAATTTGTTAATTGCTACTATATATTCCAGATTGCTCCCCTTCCTAATATTTGTATAGAATAGAGTTTATGTAGACTAGTAACCAATTGATTTCAGTGCCAAATACAATGTATTATATCAGGATTATGCAAAAAGTATCCCAAGGATGGCCCTGGCCATAAACTAGGAATCCTGTGAACAAAAGTACTTTGAATTTTTTTTTTTTCGTGGCTCTATTTAGGTGGGGAAAAGATGAGGTAGCAGAGACAACAGGAAGAAATAAAGGTAAAGAAATACAGTTTCTCGTCCCCATCTTAAGATTACTTTGTTCTCCATATATTCATTGCTCATTAAATATTAGAGGGTTGATTTGCTGAGAGAGTAGCTGAGAGACCAAAAACATCCTTACCAATGATTCAAAAGACAAAAGCTGGGCTTAACTTACAGCCTGTTTTGGAGGCTGGAAGTGATGATGCATTTCACCTTGGGAGCCCTTTCCAGGTCTCTACCAGTGCTAAGTCCCATGATAGGCTACCTTTAAAATGGTCCATCTTGGACAAAAACCTCTTTCCTGCTCTTTTCTACCATTTTAATACCTCAATATTCACATCCATAAAAATGACCAAGTGCCACTTACATTGCTGGAACTATTATTGTTGTCATTCTTTTGTTGCTTCCTTATGTGATTTTCAGTTCTACGTATGCTAGTTTTTGTGAGCTAATGATGGATAGAAATGCCCACTCAAAGAAAAATAAACAGATGAAAATGTCAAAATTGTAATACAGACTGTTTTTCCCCCCTGTTGTGATACAGAAGTTCCACTTTTAAATAAAAAGGAAGCTTGGTTATCAGAGTGTTTCAGGGAATGACATAATGTAATTTATTTAGTTTCCTGGTAAATGGAGGACCAACCCTATTTGTTTTAGCCCTTACTAATGAGAAATTTGGAAAACATCCTTGCTCTCCTACTTCACTGTCGCGCTCTCTGATGGAGACTTTTACAGAGCCCTGCATCCCTCACTCTATGACAGTAGGTGTGTGTAGAATAGGCAGCGATTCCTTTGGAGTGGTAAGGGGCGCCTCCCCTTCCTTCCCTTTCCTGTTTTTCCTTAACTAAACCCCAACTCTACACTTTTTATTGTTGTCTCTTATCTCTTTTTTTCTAAAATTGAGAAACAAAAACCAGATTATTCTTAACATGGAGACCTAATTGAATGACTCCCAGTGTCATCATCATTTTGATAGAGTCACATGACTTATTTTTCTCTGCATTCTTAATGTTCTCTGCTTCCATTTCCTGTTCTTCTTTATCCTCAGCTTCCTAATGTGGAAATATAAAGTGGAAATTTAAAGTCTAATTTCTCCCATGTTGAGAAATTTTCCATCTAAGATTTACTGATAGAGAAGAGAATGGTAAAGGAGCAATTCAAGGAGAGACCTTTGTAGTGCAAATTTCTGGTCCATTTTCTAGCAACTGAAAGAGATTTCATCCAGCGCCTAAACATTGGAAAATTTAACTCGTTCATCATCGATATGTATACATCCCAGAAGTTAAGTAATATCTGTGAAAAATAAAAATATTTCAATAGCGTCCAAGGCTCTAGGCAAATGGAGTGTGGAAAATGGCCACAATTTTCTGAAATCAATATAAAAATATGCAAGCTAAAGATAATAAAGTAAACATTATTTTTAATTCTGCAGAATCCTTGATAAAAAGCAAGAACATTTTAAAGGGGTTTTAAAATGAATGTTTGCATCCTTTCTAAGTTAGCCTAGTGATAAGTACTAATTATTTATATTGTTATGATGGTAATGTGAATTAGAAAACTTTTAGAATATATGATTTTACATTGTTATCAAACCTATCAAAGAAAAAGCAATTTGGGAGGACGTTTGTTTGTATGCACATAGAGTCCCTGTGTGTGTGTGTGTGTGTGTGTGTGTGTATAAAGATATACATGTAATCCTATATTTCTCACTGATGTGTATAAATCACAGAAAATCTGTTTTAGACTTTATCTGAAATTTGTGGGGTTACATTTTGAATCCTGAATAAGAAAGAAAATCCAGATTAAATGTACTGATTGCTAAGAGCACATAAAATCATATTCAGTGGCTGGACAAAAGAATAAAGCTAGAGAAGCTGCTAAATCTAGAACTGAGGACACAATTAGATGCCACAGTTGTCACAAATCAGACCTGGAAGTATAGCAATCTGTATCGTAGCCTCTGCTGATTGCAGCTCAGCTAAAGTCACATCGAAAAACAGCGCATCAAGCTCCATTTGCACTGATGTGAGTGAACATTGGTCCCCCTATTCAAAGAAGCCTGTCTTTACCGTAAGCAAACTCAGATTTGCATGATTTTTATTATATGGCTAGAGAACTGTGACCACTGTGGAAAAGAGAAAATTATATAAGGAGATTGCTCTTTGAGGATTTGGAATGAATCAGCTGATGTGGGAGCAAGAGTCTGAACTGGGAACTTTGCTGACCTTTCCAGAAGTATAAAGCCACTAGAAGAGAATCACTCATTACTTCCTCAGGAAAAAAACAACACTAAAGTACTTCAACTGGTGCTGTTAATTGGATGTTAATTATAAGCTCAGTTTAATTTCAATAAGTGAGAAAATATAATCAGATGGCTCACCTTTTTTTTTAAACAGCATACCCATCTAGTGTTTAATGTGGCATGTCAAATGCAAAGAACAAACTCTGTTGTCCAGTGTCAGTTGTTTGCATGTCTGAGCACAATAAATGATTTATAGTCCCAGGGCCAAGAGGGAAAAATGCTTTTCTCTTAACTGTAGTTTTAAGAGGCAAGACCTCATCATTTTAATAGTTTACATAGATCCCATGACTGAAGGAGCCAGTGCTAGCCTTTGTAAATTGTCTTGACTTGTAAAACTGCAAGGGGCTTTAGTGACCAAACAATCCAGCTCCTGCATCTTGGAGTTCAGGAAATTGACCGGTAGAGGTGAAGTGACTTGCCGGTGGCTATAAAACAGACTAATGGAAGTACTGAGACTTAAATTCTTATCTCATGTCTCCTTTTTTAATACTTTTTCCACTGCGTTGTTCGTTTTAGCACAGAAGAGTGGCTGGAAAATGCATAAGTGACTCATTGGAAGAGTCTTCCTGGAAACCAAGAGCTCCAATTAATGTTGATTCTACTCACGATCTGAGAAATGTCTATACTAAAGTATAGAAATATTTGCATAATTGAAGTAATATCTCAGTAATTGTTGATATGCTCTATCATCTGTGTTTGTTGCTTATACTGGGCCATGTTCGATTACCACAACATTCTAGGATTCGTTTAAAGTATGTAAAGGTCAGTTTCTTCTTTTGTTATTGAGGATGAGGAAGCCACTGATAGTCCTAAGAGCTGTTGAGTATGAAGGTGGCCTGGTGTAACTGGCAGGTCCTGTTGTTGAATTATCCCCAGAGCCTAACTGTCCTTGTCCTGGAACCAATTCAGCTGCCTGGGTTAGTGAAATAATTCATCTGTACTGGTAGGTGAAATGTTACCTTTGGTATCGTGCTCATGTTTGTACTACACATGATTTTGAGCCCACATACTCTCTGGAAGGTAAATCAAATGCCCCACAAGACTCAATCACCATGAAGATTGAAAGGGCTTTTTCTTTACAGCCCATTCATGTGATACTGTTAGGAGAATTTTGAAATATATGCACTAGGTTCTGAAAAGGCTCCTGTGGCTCAGAGATAGCATATTGTCCTGTTCCTTGTTTTTGCTGAAGCTTATAGAAACCACTAGAGTAAAGCTCCATGTAAATTGCTAAGGCATCAAATCAGAACTGTCCTTGGGCATTGTAACATTGCAGAAAATGTCATTTTTTTTTTTAGTTCTCTACTTTTTTTTTTTCTTTTCAGAATAAGCACTATTTGTTTATGGAGTAAAAAGCTCCTCTTTCTCCACAGATATGTCTCCTTTTGTTCCTGCCTTGGAGACTTCAGAAAAATAGAAGTTCACTTTCATAAAAATGAAGAACATCTTGACAAGTAAAATAACCAACTGCTAAATTCATATATTTGCCTACATAGTGAGCAGCTTCTTCTAAGAAACTCCAAAGGGACCAAAAGCAGGGCATTTCATGGTTCCTTGTTACCTAACTTACAAAGCACTCATTTCCCTGTGTTTAACTTTGTTGTCATTGCTACTGAGTAAAACCCATTTCTATTACATACACTATATTTTATGCTTCACTCATTTTTCCAAATTCACACAACTTTTGCTGTAGTCTTTCATTGACTTTAAAAACCTGTAATCTTCATCTATTTATAGAAGAAACTGTAAATGCACAGTTGTGAATTTGGTGAGGTTTTATTTTCCTCTGGCATCATATTGCTTTATTTATAGGCATCATGTCTCAGAATAAAGCTTACTAAGTGGCAATGGACTACTGGTGTATTTCAGTTTGGTTTACTTTTACAACAAGACAAATGAGGAGAGGTGAACAAAGCCAGAGAGTATATGTCATTGAAGGGGAAAAAAAAAAAGTTGGGCGGCAGTGGGGTGGGGAGAGAGAGAGATTCAATATATATTCAATGTCCAAGGCAGAAAGATGTCTAGGATACTACTGCAGATAATGGCAAGAGAAAATGTTGGTCAGCCTCCAGAATTTGCTTTGTCTACATTAACTATCTGATGTAGATTTTTAGATCTGATGTAGATCTGATGTAGAGCTGATGTGTGCTGAAGTAGATTTCCTATCTTGCTGTGTCAGACCTGTTAGCAAAGTTGGGTTAGTACATAAGCTGCTTGAAATAGAGAAGTCTTCGTTCTTTTCTCCCTCCCTCTTTCATTACTTCCTTCCTTTCCTCCTTTCACTCCTCCCATTCTCCCTTATTTTCTTCTAGAAAACTCAACACGCTTGCAGTTGAACATCATACATGGATAGTTTCTCATTTTACAAATTAGCTTACAGTTCTCTACCAAACTCTGTAAGAGACCCTTATTTGGATATGATCTTAAAATGAGAGTGTTTCTGGTAATAAAGTAATAATAACCTATGCTTATGTGTCAGGTTTATTAAAGGGCTGTTATACCTCATTCAGTCACCTCAAATACTCTATGAGGTATGTAATGTTACTATCACCATTTCACATATGAGAAAACTGAATCACAGAGAATTTAAGTAACTTGTTTAAGCTTGGCCAGCTAGGGATAGAATGAGGTTTTGAACCCAGGCAATTTGACCTAGAATCAAAACCTGGTTGCAATAGGCTAATAGATGTAACCAAAACCCCCCACCCCCAAATTTCAGTGGCTTAACAAAATAAGGTTTGTTTCTCTCTAAAACATGGGTCCCCTATAGATGCTCCTCTCTAACCAGCTTGTCTCCAAGGATGACTCAGAGACACAGGCTCCTTCCATCATGTGGCTTTGCCCTCCACAGCATCCTTAGAGACCTCCCTATGTAGCCTGCTAATAGGGAAAGCATGGGGAATTTGTTTTTCAGGCAAGTCCCGAAATGGTGTACATAATTCCCCCCACATTCTACTGGCCAGGCTCAGTCGTGTGACCTGGCAGTGTTGTCTGTGTGCCCAAGAGGAAAACAAACAGGGCTTGATGAACTTTTAGCAGTCTCTGCCATAATATTCTTAGTCATGATGATATATAGCCTCAAAAAAAAAATCACTCAGTTTTGTGCAGCTATATGGATGACTCATTTATGTTCATAATCCTTATCAAGAACACAAGAAAAAAAACGCTTTACATGGATGTCAGTACCCCCACCTCAACAAAATAAACTAGGGAGCAAAATGCTGTTTTAGATCTTATTATGGCAAGAGAGGATATGATTTCCTTTACGAGAGAAGGTGAGACGAGAAACTAGTAAGTAAGAAACACTTCTAAGCATTTACCAACAGTAGACTTTGAATGTCTTAATGATCTGTGGTTAAAGTAATACAGACTGATCCTTGCCTCTGATCATCCCATCTTCTTTGGGTACCTATTTCCTTTGCAAAGATTAGCCTCCCTTTTCAATTTTCCTTTGGTCTTCAGGTCTATGCAGTGCTGCAATGATATTTTAAAGTAAAAAAAAAAAAAAAAAGAAACTGCTAGTTCTCATATTTTAAAATGACAAATATCTCTTTCATACCCTCCTCCCTTTCTCTGTTCACACTGGCATATGAACTTGTTCAAGGAAAAAGGTCCAAATAGGCCATAAGTGTTGTCCATCACCAAAACAGCACAGGGTGTATTCTCATGGAGAGAAGCCCCTCATACTCTCTCCTGACATTTCTCTTCCCTTCCCAATACTTTCTATTCTTTGATATTATTTTCTGTAAGATATCTAGAAATCCTTTACTCCTAACAGCAATTGTATTTCACATCCTAGAGTTCTTTCTTATTTAATAGGAAACTGCTGTTTTGGGGAAAAAATGCTTTGCATGTTAGCATATAAATTTTCTTAGTCCGTCTATTGAGATAGATTAGTTGAGACTCTAAAAACAAAATAAATAAAGAAGAGAACCTGCCAGTGTTTACTTTCTTCCAGGTCAACGTGAAATTCCTTTTAAGGACAAGAAACTATAGCTCCTGGTTGGTAAATGACAAAGGTTTCAATTTCTAACAGTTGTTACTGGTGATAAGAATATCTTAAGTTGCTTTGCAAGGATAAAATGAGGTTCTCACTATCCCTCATCCTATGGCTAAAATTCTTGAATAATACAAGTATATAGTGTATACCAGGAGCATCTTACACCATGCAGTGTTAAGAGTTCTTGAATCTAACATTGGTAAAACTTTTCAAATATACTGTTTTCTATGCTTATGAAATCACTCAAAAATCTATATAACCCTCCAAAATTATTTTCCTCCAAATACTGAACTTCTACAGAAGTAAAACACCTACAATGAAATTAACTTAGAATGGTCTTCCTTCTTCAGAGGCAGTTTTAACTTCAAATTAAAATGGCTTGTCCAACATATCTTTTGGTGATGCTGGTTATAATGTTTCATCTCTAGTAAAAAAAGGGCATAGTCTACAATCTTTGATGGATAAAAGGGTATTAATGTTGGATGAGGACATTATTACCATGCAAATACAACTGTGGATCATGTAGAGCTGTGGGCGGTTGTTCAATATGAAACAATAGAAGAAGCAAAAAAAAAAAGAAAGCATTCAGCAGCCCAACATATGGGTTCAATGAAACCAAATGAAACTTGACAGGAACAAATGTAAAGACAGGCACTTTGGTTCAAAAAAGACAGGAGCATGACTTAACTGCAGTACTTGTGAAAAATATTTGGAGGTTTTAGAGCAGTCTAATATGAGACGTAGCAATTTAAAAGATCACTATGACCTAAGATGCTAGGAGAGTCTACGAACAAGTAGGGAGGTTCAGGATTAATCAGACCACTTCTGGGAGTATTTTTATAACTTGTTTTCACTCGATTTCTGATTGGACAAGTAGTACATGTTCACCATCAAAAACATTGCGAAGACAGAAAGGTATGACACTCATTATCAGACTGCTTGGTATTTATCTGGTACTTTTCTACAGATAATAGTTAAATTACATAAATATAAAATATGCTATTTTATAGCCTGTTTTGCTCCTTAATAAGAAATCACAAGCATTTTCCCAATGTCACTAAATTATCCTACAACTTTTCTGTTGCTACATTGTGCCATATTCTATGTATCCATTCCTCCACTGTCATTTTTCTTCTATATGATAAGCAAGTTTGTTCATGAATTTTTGAACACTGCTCTGATTTTTTTTTATTGTTCCAACATACAGTGTGCCTGCTTCTCTGCATCCTTGCCAAAAATTGGTGGGTTTTTATCATCTTTGCCAATTTTACATATGCAAGAAAGGTTATCTTGCTTTAATTAGCATTTAATTGCTTACCATGGAAGTTAAACATTTTTGCATACTTTTTGACACTTTATATTTTTTCTTTCATTTATTAGCTCTTCCAATATTTTGTCCATTTTTCTATTGCAGTGGGAGTCAGGATCACTTGGGAACTGGAAGTCATATTATACCAGGAATTGAAAACATTTATCTAGCTTGATAGAATGTTTAAAGGAGAACTAAATTCAAACATTTAAAAGGCATTAATGGAGGTGCGAAATTAGTGTTAAACTCTGTGGCTCCATCGGACAGAGCTAGAGTCAATGAATGAATTATATCTCAGGAGGACATTCAGAAGAGTCCAAAAGTAAAGTGTGGATTTTTAGACTGAATTTGTGTGAAATATTCTCAGAGAGATCAGATCATCCCCTCGTTCAGTGTTTCATGCAATTAGATAGAAAGTTGGATGTACTGGCCTCACCCCCCAGACTCCCTACAAAGCACACGTTCTGTGAAATAGGATGCAACTCCATGTGGGAAGATTTCACACTGAAGCTCTGAAAAAATAAGCCTAAAATGGCTGAGCTTTGGGAGCCCTTTTCTTTACCAGCAGTGTATTCAGAAGCCATCTTTTAAAACAAGTTATTTCTGATGATGGCAAATTTCACAGAATTCATGTTCAGAGTTGGTTCCTGAATTCTGGGGACACATTCAATTGCTGGTAGATACACACACACACACACCACCACCCCCAGCTTTACAACTGCCTATTACTGACTTCATTCTTGTAATGTTTCATAATTTCCTTTGCTTCCTAGTGGGGGAAATTTGTTCACATTTCATATACCCATATTTTTATATACTTGCTATTGTGCTATGTCTTTGAAATGTAATGACTCAAGAAAATTACATTTAGTATTATAGCATTCCTCATGTTTGTAATTTATGACAATGGATATCACTGTAGGTTTAGGAGTCATTTATATTGTCCACCTTTTCCTATTACTGCTAGATTAAATAAATTCTTCATATTGAGTTTAGCTACATTTTTCAGTTTTCTAGTCTGTACCACTCGCTTTCAGTATATTTATAATCCTTTTATCTGATCTTAGTAGTTTCAAAATGTTGCCTTGGATATTTTAAGTTTTGAGCCATCAATGCCCTTTTCAAATTGCCTTCTTAAGATTTTTGTAAAATAATATTCTCCATAATACAACTTTAAATTACCTGCCTTTTCATTTACTAGACTTAATCCAAGAAGGCTAATTGAACATTAAGCATTTTAATCATCCCACACTGTCAAACTTGTCTTCTCATTACTGAGACTTGGATAAGCCATAAGCTTAAGTATGTTCCTGGCAATATAACTAGAGTGAAAGTTTGATAATATAATTAGTATATAACTATAGAATTAGTCCTGGTCTTTATTAATATCTATACAAAAATATTATTTCAACAAATATACATTGAATATAACCAAATTCATGGTACTTCATTAGAGCTTTGGAAAATACAGAGATGGGTAGGCTGCAGTATTTATCTTTATGGAGTTTACTGAAGAGCTAGAAAGATAAATCAAAATTTCCAATAATTACAAGATGGCCTAGAGCAAGGTAATAAACAAAAGAATGATGCAAACAAAAAACTATCATATGTTATACAGAAAAATAAGAAGTATAAGGAAATGATGATTCAGATATAAAAATTGTCATTACATTATATGTGCAACTAATGTTCAAATATACCTATAGGGTGATTCGAACTCTCCAGATGACACAGCACATGTTAGATGTCAGGAAGTTCATCTTGAACTGCTATTAGCAATGCCTTTTGGAAGTGGTTAATACAGGATATAGCCACCAAGACATAAAGACACTTTCATCTAAAACAAGATGAGGCTTCGTGACAGTAGTATCTTGTAGAATAGCGATGTTTATTTGAAAATGTAGGGTTTATTTTTGAAAAGTGAAATAAAAATGTCCATGATACAGTAAAATGCAAATATCTTCTCTGAAATCTGCTAGCGGAACCCCAGAGAAGGCTCTGGTACTATTTTTAAATGTATTCATTGAACAAATAGCACCTTTAAAGGACAGTTCAAAGTAAGCTGTGAATTTAAATAGCATAGGATGTGGAACAAATGTAGGTGTAAATATGGATCCATTTTATCCCTTTTATCCATGTAGATCAATTAGTCTTGTGTTATTATTCTCTATATGCATTCACTCTCAGCTTTAGGAGTGACCATGAATGTGAATTACCCTGATTATGCTTTTTCTTATGATGGCTTTATCTATACGTATCTACTGAGCTTGAATGAAAATTTTCTAATGTCATGATAGCTATATGCATCTACTTGGAGACTTAAGCAGGGCTAAGAAACAGACTGGGCAAACAAAAATCATAACATGCACCTGACCTGATTTTCACCTATTGTTTACAACTTCCAAAGAAAATCTAATGAAGGAATCACACTTTTTCATGTGATTAAATAGATTTCACGACCTAAGTAACCTACTTATGTTTCTCTAGAAGTGACCTATTCCAGGAAAAATTACTCTCCTGTGTGGTAGGTGAGTTACCTTGAGTGGGGAGAGGGGAGAGGTAGTTTCAAAATCATAAATGAATAATTTTCCATGTCTCTTCTCAATCTCTGTGGAAATATTACATTCTTTCCTAATGGTTCTTCTTCTCCATTATATATTCCGCTGGACAGGCTACCCAGTTCTCATGAACTATGGTCACTGAGTCCACACTTACAAAAAAGATCCACATATTTTGGTCAATTGATTTTCATAGAGATGTCAAAGTAATTCAATGGAAAAAGTATAGTCTTTTCAACATATGGGGAGGAAAAAACTGGATAGCTACATGGAAAAAATGAATCTCATTTCTTACTTCACACCATGCAAAAAAATTAACCTGAAAAGGATGATTGGTCTAAGCATAGAAGATTAAAAAAAAAAAAAATCCTAGAAGAAAACAAAGCATAAAATATTCATGACTTTGGGTTAGGTAAAGATTCCTAGGATACAAAAATCATAAAAGAAAAAATATTAATAAATGAGATTAATCAAATTTATACCTTTTCTTAAAAGACACTATTAAGAAAATGAAAATAGAAACCACAGAGAGGAGAAAATATTTGCAGAGGACTCATATTCTGAATATATAAAGAACTCTTACAACTAAATAATAAAAAAAAATCTGAATTTAAAATGGACAATTTGAACATATGCCTCACAAGGAAAGATATACAAATGGCCAATAAACACTTTAAAATGTGCTCAACATCACAGTGAACAGGAAATATCAATTAAAACTGAACACTCTACTAGGCACGAGGGACTCTTTGGTGATAAAATTTGACATAGTCCTTGCCTTTATGGAGTTTATAGTGTAATGATAGAGACAAACAAGTTAAAAGGCTTTCACAAACAATTGGATAAGTGCTGGGACAGGAAGAATACAGGTGATTTGGGGGTGACAACAGAGGGAATCCTAACACAGACAAGAGATTAGACAAGGGAATTATCAAGGCATGCTTTCTGATAAAAGTGAATTTAAGTTGAGATCAATAAGATGAGTGGAAGCAAATTGAGTAAAAGGGGTATGAAGAAGATAAGCATGGACAAGGAGCAGCGTAATGCAGAAAGTCATAATGAAGAGAGAAAGAGTGACAAGTTCAAGAATCTAAAAGAAGTTTACTATGACTGGTTGGAGAAAAACCACAGGGGTGAGAGGTGGAAGGTGGTGGTAAGAGATAGATGAGCAGTTTAATCAGAGGTCAGACCACATAAGTCTTTACAGGTTGTCATAAGAAATTTTAACTTTATTATGAGAATAACACATGGAAAGCATAGAAAGATTTTAAACACAGGAGTATATCTGACTTGTTGTTTAAAAGCATCACATAGAGGGAAGAGAAATCAAAGACAATTCACAAGTCTTTGGCTTGAACAATTGGGCAGATGTTGATACTACTATCTATGCTAGGAAATATACTAGAAGAAGCAATTGGAGATGAATTAAATTTAGTAGATGTGGTTAGTTTGACACGTGTATAGGACATGGAAATGAAGTTCTATATACGAAGCTCAGGAGATAGATCTAATCTAAAGATATAAATTTTGGAGTCATCTGTATAATGAAGAATAAAGTGTGATAATTGCTATGACAGAAATATGTATAGAATATCACAAAAGCACAAAGAACTCTCTATTATTTACCTATTGCTATGAGACAAACTACCACAAACTTAGTTGCTTACAGCAACACACATTTATTATATCACAATTCCTGTGAGTCAGGAATTAATGCATTGCTTATCTGGGTCCTCTTCTTTAGGGTCTCTAACAAAGCTACAATCAAAGTGTCAACCAGGGCTGACATCTCTTCTGAAAGCTCAACTGGGGGAGGATCCACTTCCAAGTTCATGTAATTGTTGGCTAAATTTAGTTTCTTGATGGCTGTCAGTTGGAGACTGCTCTTAGTTCCTTGCCATGTGAGCCTCTCCACAGGGCAGCTCACAACATGACAGCTTGCCATCAAAGTCACCAATGGAAAGAGTCTGCTAGTAAGATTAAAGTTATAATCTAATCATGAGCATGATATCCTTTCAATGTTGAGATATTCCATTGGTTAGAAGCAAGTTCCTCAATGAAAGGGGATTGCAAAAACCTGTAAATAACTATAGGCGGGATTATTTTGGGCTACCTACCTCCCCATCTCTACCTAGAAGGAGTAAAAAAGCTTCCACATAAAAGTGACTTATGAATCCGAGAGAAGATATGTCAATTCCAAATAGTCAAAAGAAGAGGGCAGACTAGTGATGCCCCAGTTTTCCATCTTGATGTTGATTATCAAAACTTCCATATTTTCCTATGTCAGGATTGATCATTGACCAAATTGACCAAAATTTTAAAAGTTGTAATAAATCTAGTGTATAACATGAGAAAATGAATTCAGTCAGGAATAATCAAATGGAGTTGCTTTTTCAAGGAAAACCAAGATGAAAGGGGTAAGAAAGACTATGAGAAGTTATCCTGTTTAAACTCTCAACAAAGTGTGTATAGAAAGGACATACTTCAACATAATAAATCCATACATGACAAACCTACAGCCAACATTATACTCAACAGTGAAAAGATGAAAGCATTTCCTCTAAGATCAGGAACAAGTCAAGGATCCCCACTTTCACAACTTTTACTCAATAGTATTGAAAGTCATAGCCACAGCATTAGATAAGAAAAAAATAAAATAAAGGGAATCCAAATTGGAAAGAAGAAGTAAAACTGTCACTGTTTGCAGATGACATGATACTATACATAGAAAATCCTAAAGTTGCCACCAAAAAAAAAAAAAATTAGAACTAATAAATGAATTCAGTTGCAGGATACAAAATTAATGTACATATCTCTGTTTCATTTCTATACACTAACAACAAACTATTAGAAAGAGAAATTAAGAAAACAATCCCACTTACAATTGCATCAAAAAGAATAAAATACCTAGGAATAAATTTAACTAAGGAGGTAAAAGACCCATACTCAGAAAACTACAAGACACTGATGAATTAACTTGAAGATGACACAAACAGATGGAAAGATATACCATGCTCATGGATTGAAAGAATTAATATTATTAAAATGACCATACTGCCCAAGGCAATCTACAGATTCAATGCAATCCCTAGTGAAATACCAATGGCATTTTTCACAGAACCAGAACAAATCATTCTAAAGTTTGTATGGAAACACAAAAACCATGAATAGCAAAAACAATCTGGAGAAAGAAGAACAAAGCTGGTGGTATCCTGCTCCCTGATTTCAAACTATACTACAAAGCTATAGAAATCAAAACAGTATGGTACTGGCATAAAAACAGACACACACAGATCAATGGAACAGGATAGAGAGCGCAGAAATGAACCTGTATTTATACAGTCAATTAATCTATGACAAAGAAGGCAAGAATATACAATGGGGAAAAGACAGCCTCTTCAATAACTGGTGTTGGGAAAACTAGACCACTATATGCAAAGAATAAAATGGGACTACTTTCTCACACCATACATAAAAATAAACTCAAAATGGATTAAAGACTTAAATGTAAGACCTGAAACCATAAAACTTTTGGAAGAAAGCATAGGGAGTACACTCTTTGATATCAGTCTTAGCAATATATATATATTTTTTGGATATGTCTCCTCAGACAAAGGAAACAAAAGCAAAAATAAACAAATGGGATTACATCAAATTAAAAAGGTTTTGCACAGCAAAGAAAATTACCAACAAAATGAAAAAGCCACCTACTGAATGGGAGAAGATATTTGTAAAAGATATATCTGATAAGGGGTTGATATCCAAATTTTACAAAGAACCCATACAACTCAACATCAAAAAAACAAACAACCCAATTTAAAAATGGACAAAGGACCTGAATAGACATTTTTTCAAAGAAGACATACAGATGGCCAACAGACACATGAAAATACGCTCAACATCACTAATTATCAGGTAAATGCAAATCAAAACCACAATGAGATATCACCTCATACCTGATAAAATGGTTATAATAAAAGGACAACAAATAACAAGTGTTGGCAAGGATGTGGAAAATTGGGAACTCTGGTGCATTGTTGGTGGAAATGTAAACTGGTGTTGCCACCATGGAAAACAGTATAGCAGTTCCTCAAAAAATTGAAAATAGAACTACCACACGATCCAGCAATTTCACTGTTGAGTACATCTCCAAAGAAAACAAAAACACTAATCTGAAAAGATATATGGACCTCTATGTTCATTGCAGCATTATTTACAATAGCCAAGATATTGAAGCAACTAAGTGCCCATCGATAGATGTATGGATAAAGAAGATGCTATAAATATATATAATGGAATATTATTCAGCCATAAAAAAAGAATGAAATCTTGCCATTTGTGACAACATGAATGGACCTGGAGGGTATTATACTAAGTGATGTCAGACAGAGAAAGATGAGAACCATATGACTTTACTTACATGTAGAATCTAACAAACAAAACAAATGAACAAACATAACAAAACAGAACCAGAATCATAGATACAGGTAACAAACAGGAGATTGAGGGGAGATGGGTGGGGACTGGAAAGAAAGAGGTAAGGGAGATTAAGAGGTACAAACTTACAGTTACAAAATAAATGAGTCACAGGTATGAAATGCATAGCTTGGGGAATATAGTCAATAATTCTATAATATTTTTGTGTGATGACAGATGGTAAATAGACTTATTGTGGTGATCATTTCAAAATGTATAGAAATATCGAATCACTATATTGCACACCAGGAACTAACATAGTGTTGTAGGTCAATTATACTTCAAACAAGCAAATAAACTCATAGAAAAAGAGATCAGATCTGTGCTTGCCAGTGGTGGGAGTGGAAGAGGAGGAAATGGTTAAAGTTGATTAAAGATACAAACTTCCAGTTATAAAATAAATAAGCACTAGGGATATAATATACAATACGATTAATATCATTAACACTGCTGCATGTTATTTATGAAAGTTATTGAGAGAGTAAATCCTAAGATTTCTTATCACAAGAAAAAATTATTGTTTTCCTTTTTCTTTTATTTTGTGTCTATAAGAGATGATGGATGTTCCTTAAATGTATTATAATCATTTCATGATTTATGTAAGTCAAATCCTTATGCTGTAAACCTTAAAATTATATAGTGCTGTATGCCAATTGTATCTCAAAACTAGAAGAAAAAACCATATTTTTACAAATGTAAAAATGACTGGGGGAAAGAATATTACATATTTAGAGTGGAAGTCATGGTGATATAAAGAAATATGGCAGAATGAGTAGGTATGAAAGAAGGAGTATTAAATCAGTCATTATCAAGGGAGTGAGATTTGTTTCTAAGCATGCATTTTTTGTGGTTTGGCTTCCTAAATAGGAACAAACACTTTGGGAACTGAGAATCCCAGACACCTTGGCACTGGATAGGTTCTGAGATGATGGGAAAAGGACAAAACAGTGAGAAATGCATTCAAGTATTAAAAATTGAGGTGATGTCAGGAAAACTCCTTTCCAGAAATTCTGATGTTACATTTTAAAGTCTGGGTGAAGGGCTTTCGTGGGGGAGCAGTGGTTAAGAATCTGCCTGCCAGTGCAGGGGACACGGTTTGAGTCCTGGTCTGGGAAGATCCCACATATAGTGGAACAACTAAGTCCATGCGCCACAACTACTGAGCCTGTGCTCTAGGGCCCGTGTGCCACAACTACTGAGCCCAAGTGCCACAGCTACTGAAGCCCGTGTGCCTAGAGCCCATGCTCCACAACAAGACAAGCCACCGCAATGAGAAGCACATGCACTGCAATGAAGAGTATCTCCCGCTCGCCACAACCAGAGAAAGCCCGTGTGCAGCAATGAAGACCCAACGCAGCCTAAATTAAAATATATTTTTTTATAAATAAATTTTAAAAATTATAAATAAATAAAGTTAGGGTGATACACGCATCGTGAATGTTAAGTGCATAGAGGGAAAATTATAAGATCTCAGAAAAAGACAAAAATATCTTTGATATTTGATATTCTGAACAAACAATATTTATTATTCATTTAAAATGCATTTATTTAACAAATATTTACTAAGTAACAGTTGAAAGTTCAGAAGTAAGAGAGTGGCATGGACATATATACACGACCAAATGTAAAATAGATAGCTAGTGGGAAGCAGCCGCATAGCACAGGGAGATCAGCTCGGTGCTTTGTGACCACCTAGAGGGGTGGGATAGGGAGGGTGGGAGGGAGACACAAGAGGGAGGGGATATGGGGATATATGTATACGTATAGCTGATTCACTTTGTTATACAGCAGAAACTAACACAACAATGTAAAGCAATTATACTCCAATAAAGATGTTAATAAAATAGTTTGGGACATTTTTTTAAAGCAGGAAATTATAATATTTCAAATTAATATTCAAGCCTGGGGCTAGGCTATCTATATCACAGCTGGAAAGTGGCAAAGGGATAGAGAAAAAATAGTAAAGAGCTTTCAGATCTATACCACCTATGGCTAAAATAAAGTTGAGATTTCTTTTCTGGCTCTAATGATAGAATATATTCCTGACTTGGGAACACAAACTGACAGTTCAGAACTCCTGAGAGAAAGAAGACAGTTAAGTTTAGAATATATTACTATAAGTAATAATTTCAGGAACTTCTCTGATTGTTATCCTTCTCAAATGAAAAACTTGACGGATGATATAGGTATAGAGTTGAAGAAGAAATAAGATACTTAACCAAAAGAAAAGATAAGACAATTGTATCAGGTGTAATATTTTGTTCTCTTATTGCACTCCATATGAAGGTTAGATAGCTGTTATTTTTCTTTTCCCAACACACATTCTTTCTTCTCTTGTGTTCATCCAGTAACAAACCATGATCATACAGGTGGGCCTGTAATCCAGGATGGGCCAAACTTTGTACCATATCACCTTGGCCATGGTGATTGGTTTGGAATGGGTATCTATCCCAAGTAGGGACAATCAGATCCCTTTCCTGTGATTTACGTATAGACTCTGGGATAAAGGAATTAACTCTTCCCAATGATGTTGCTACAAAGGTATGCTAACAGCCTATCTGGCCAATAGCTACAGTCCCTTCAAAAAGAAAAATACCCATGTTGCATAGAAGTGAAGAGATAAAAAGCTAGCTGCTTAGTGATACTTTTGAACCCTCAAAAAATCATGAATAACGCCATTCCAGTTTTTCCTGATCACATGAGCCAATAAATGCCCCTTTTCTCTTTTGTTTCAGAGAAACTAACTAAAAACAAAATTGTATTTTAGATATTTTGTTATTTGCTGTCAAAAGAATCTAGACTAATGAAATCTACCAACAACATGAAGGTCCCATTCTTTGAAAGATATTGTCTACTACATCACACCTATTAAGTGAAAAGTAACTTGTCTTACTTTTTTTTTTTCAGTACGCGGGCCTCTCACTGTTGTGGCCTCTCCCCTTGCGGAGCACAGGCTCCGGACGCGCAGGCTCAGCAGCCATGGCTCACGGGCCTAGCCGCTCCACGGCATGTGGGATCTTCCCAGACCGGGGCACGAACCCGCGTCCCTTGCATCGGCAGGCAGACTCTCAACCACTACGCCACCAGGGAAGACCTGTCTTACATTTTTAATAACTGAGAAATTTTACATCTATTCTAAACTAATAATCGGGATAAGAAAACTAAAATTACTAATTGAGTTGACAGAATTCCAACCAAAGATAAAAAGAGTAATGCTTCACTAACCTCTGGAAACCTAATTAAAGGTAAACATATCATTTCTGCGAAGTTTTTCAAAATATTACAAAGGTTTTGGGACCTACACAACTACCCTCAAAGTGCTCCAGATTACCGAGACTCCAGTGTTGAAAGTGCTCACCAAGATAAATCTCTTTTAGCATTTACAATATAATAATGTAACACATGATTTGCATGTTTATGTTCCCTATCAGACCTTCAGATTTTTAGAAATAAGGAGAGTGGTGCAGAAATTGTTGGCTTTTTGCTAATATCTATTTTTCCATTCCTCCATAATGACAGAGCCTCTACTTTTTGGCTGGGCATATGGTCACATACCTTTGCAGATGGGTGTGGTCATATTAAATTCTGGTCAATGACATGTAAGCATGGATGTTGTGTAAGCCTGAGGTTGAAATTTTCTTAAAAAATAGCTGACAGGTTTTTGATTCCATTTAAGGAGTGAGAACACTCCACACCATCTCTGACTGATTAGAGCTAAAATCCCTAGTCCAAAAATAAAAAGGAATTATCTGAGAACTCTGAAAAGTAAATAATAGCAGTCAGACTGAGCATGCAAACAAAAATTTGAAGACCATCCCATATAGCAGTGAATTACCTGGTGTTTTGGGTTTTTTTTTTTCCTCTCATATATCCTGGATTATACTCCAAGTATCCCAAATCCTAGAACAGTGCATCATGCATTGACAGAAATCTATCCTCCCCAAATTATCTCTCTCTTCAGCCAGAGGGCTAGAGAGATAGGTTCCTACAAGATGGAACTATGGTAATGAAGCTATGACAGTACAGTAGTGGTGGCAGTAGCAGGAGTGGCTCTGAAGGCTCTTTTCTCTGAATTCTCTACTCCAAGGTGGACCCAACTGAAGGAAGTATAGGGCAACCAGGGAGGCTAAAGGCCTGGATTAATAGAGCACCAGAAAAGGGTGCTTCTGAGAGCCAGAGTATGTGGGAGAAATCACAGAGAGGAAGGAGGTGGAAAAAGGAATCCTTTAAAATTGTGTATGAAAAGTGGCATCTACAAAACCTGCGACCTAACATCATATTGAATGGTGAAAGGCTGAATGCTTTTCTGCTATGTTTGGCAACAGACAAGGGTTTCTGCTTTCTCAATTCCTATTCATCATTATACTGGAAGTACTGTCCAGTGTGATAAGGCAATAAATAAATAAAATAAATAAAAAGCATAAAATGAGAATAAAATTCTCCCTATTCCTAGATAACAGGGTTGTTTGCATAGAAAATCCCTAAAAATCTACAAAAAAAACTTGTAGCACTAATTAGGGATTTTAGCAATGTTGTAGGAAAGAAGGTCAATATATGAAAAAATAATTGTATTTTTATATGTTGACAATGAGTGATTGCAAACATTTCTTTAAAAAAAGACCATTTAGGGCTTCCCTGGTGGCGCAGTGGTTGAGAGTCCGCCTGCCGATGCAGGGGACACGGGTTCGTGCCCCGGTCCGGGAGGATCCCACATGCCGCGGAGCGGCTGGGCCCGTGAGCCATGGCTGCTGAGCCTGCGCGTCCGGAGTCTGTGCTCCGCAACGGGAGAGGCCACAACAGTGAGAGGCCCGCATACCGCAAATAAAAAATAAAGACCATTTATAAATTTACAATAGCTAAAAAAAGAGAGAGAAATGCTTACATATAAATTTGGAGGAGACAAGTTTTCATGGGCTTCTTACGTTCCTACCTGTCTTGCAGTCAAAGCACTGGCTGCCCTTAGTTCCAAACTACTCTTTCAAGAATATTCATAGATTTAAATAAACATAAATAAAAATCCCTGCAAGATTTTTTGTAGATGTAGACATGCTGATTCTAATATTTTATGGAAAGCAAAGAAAACTAAATTAACTAAAGTGATTTTAAAAGAGAAGAACAAAGTTGGAGGGCTCACCCTACCCAATTTTATGACTTACTATAAAGCTACAGTAATGACAACAGTGTGGTGAAGGGATAGAAACATAGATCAATGGAACAGAATTGAGAGTCAAGAAATAAACCCATACAAATATGTTCAATTAAGTTTTGCCAAAGGTGCAAAGGCAATTTAATGAAGGATAATAAAGAAAGGATAGTCATTTCAACCAACGGTGCTAGAACAATCGGACATCACTATGCAAAACAAAACAGAACCTAGATCCATTTCTCAAACAAAACAAAATTTAATTCAAAATGGGTCATAGACTTAAAAAACCCAGTAAAACTCTTAGGAGAAAATCTTCATGACCTTGGGTTGAGCAAAGAGTTCTTACATATGACATTAAAAGTACAATCCACAAACACACACACACAAAACTGAAAAGTTGAACTTCATAGAAATGGAATTTTTTTTTTTTGCGGTACGCGGGCCTCTCACCGCTGTGGCCTCTCCCGCTACGGAGCACAGGCTCCAGACACGCAGGCCCAGCGGCCATGGCCTAGGGGCCGAGCCGCTCCGCAGCATGTGGGATCCTCCCGGACCAGGGCACGAACCCGTGTCCCCTGCATCGGCAGGCGGACTCCCAACCACTGTGCCACCAGAGAAGCCCAGAAATGGAAAATTTTTGCTATGAGAAAGACACTATGAGAAAGATCATTAAAAAATAAGTCACAGCTTGGGGAAAATATTTGCATATCATTTATCTAACAAAGGATTTTTATACAGAAATGTTTTGGACTGCTATAACAAAATACCATAGACTCTTTGGCTTAAACAACAGGCATTTATTTCTCAAAGTTCTGAAGTCAGTGGTGGCTACACAAATCTATATATGTACTAAAACTCAAAATTGTATGCAAAAAGTTAATTTTTCAGTATGTAATAATAATTAAAAGTCTTTCAAAACTGGACAGCTGATACCCATCCTTTGTCCCATCTACTTTGTCCTGGGAACATGAATGCCAGTTTGGACCATGACAACATGGATGGTGGAAATTACCTGGAAACAGGCATATATTACTGCTGCACTGCCTATTATTTTGGGGTCTTCTGTTAATAGCATTCAAAACTGTTGTAAATAATACAGTCAATATCTTTTATTTATGATCCCCCCAAATCTAATAATGTATGTACTCAATAAATAACTACTGGACAAAGAAAGATTTATTTAATGAAATGTTACCAATTAAATATTAAAATACTATATCCCCCAGTTAGGCAAGCTATAAAATAGTATTAAAACCATTTCACTAACAAGTTGAAAGAGAAGAGTTTACCATAATATTCTTCCCTGGTAAAATGAAGGATTTGGTTGAGCCTATCCTGGATAAGTCAGGCATTTTATCTATGGAACCACCATAACAAACAATCCATTCAAGTGGTTTAAAACTATTTAAATAAAGTCATCAAACTCTCTCCTGGCTCAGGTTTCCAGGACTCTGACTGGAGTTACCCTTGCCCATATTTTCCTGGACTGTTCAACTTAGATTAAAACTCCTGTTTCAGAGACTCTGAGTTTCCAAACTCTCCTGTCTGCTGGAATCTTAGAAGCCTTTTTATATTAACAAAAATAGGCAATACTTCAGAGGTGCTTTTATTTTGAAATAACCTTTGCCAAATCCTGTGAATCTAATTTACCATCTTCCTGTGACCTAAGTTATAAGCACCTCACATCTAAGAACTTCCTGTAGCAATCAGAACCTACACTTCAACAACTTTCTTGAAATTCAGTTGTTCATTCAATAAACATGTATTTTCCACAGTAAGGATTCAATCTGGAATTTGGAAGATGGCTCTTGTTTCATGCTGTCTAGGCTATCTATTGTCTTCATCATATATATCACCACACACACACACACACACACACACACACACACACGCACACCTATCTCCCCTATTTTGGAAAAAAGTGTTCTTTTTAATACTTTCCATATCCCTGTCTGCATCTACCCAGCCCTAGTATTTGCATGGTATTTAGCCCATAGTAAACACTAAAATATTTCTTAAATAAATAACTATAACAAAAACCATAATTCAAAAGACTGGGAAAGGAGAAATGAATATTGTTATAGCAAGTAATTGAAGAAAGGAAAGAAGAAATTGGACAGATTTTCAGCAACACATTTATCAGTTGTTTGCCCCTCGCTGGGCCTTTGGTCTATGTATTTATGGTTTCTCTGGTGCCATAGCTGCTGCTGGACTCTAGAGATTAGACCTCTTTTCTGCAATGGTTCAAAACCTGATTATGGCTTTGGATCAAAATCAGAAGAGCACTTTGAGGCCTTAAGGCTTCTGAATTCTGACAACACGAGGATGTTGGATCAAAGTGTCAGTAGCAAAACACCTATTTTGTGTAGGATGAATAAATTCTGGGGAGTTAAAGGTTTTCAGAATTTCTGTGTCTGACTTTTCTGACACTATTTTAAAACTTTGATGTAACTTAGCTGGCTCACTTTTCTGAGTCTATATTCACCTATTACAATAACTCTTGAATAGCATCTTTATGAGAAATTTTAACTCTTGAAGAAAATGAGTTTAATATTTTCTTTTTAATTGGGATACACCCAATAAAAATTCATTAATTCAGGGGCTTCCCTGGTGGCGCAGTGGTTGAGAGTCCGCCTGCCGATGCAGGGGACACGGGTTCGCGCCCCGGTCCAGGAGGATCCCACATGCCGCGGAGCGCCTGGGCCCGTGAGCCATGGCCGCTGAGCCTGTGCGTCTGGAGCCTGTGCTCCACAACAGTGAGAGGCCCTGCGTACTGCAAAAAAAAAAAAAAAAAAAAATTCATTAATTCAGTCAGTCAGTAATGTATGTACTATAGGTAGAGCAAGGTGTTATAAGTAAAGCATCGACCTGTCTTCTAGGGGTTTACCACCTAGTAGTAAAGATAAAATATGTACATCAAAAATTACAATCTGAAAAGCATGATAAGAGGTTCTGATTCCAATGATGGCATACTAATTTATACAGGAGTAACTTCTGCCAAGAACAACTGGGAAAGCAGGATAAAATATGAACCAAAAAATTCTGTTGGAAAACATTGGGGAGCCATCGAGGAAGCAAGATCCTTAAAGAAAGGAAGTACAAAGAGTAAAGTCTGACACTTGGCTCTTCTTTTCCCTTCAAAGAATTTGCTGATTTGCAGGCAGCCTCTGAGAGGCTGAGAAGCTAAGCAAAATTTTAGACTAATTGGGCTTGGGAGTAAAAAATTCAAGTTCAAAGTCCCCAAAGAGAAGAAACTATGGCAAACATCTAAGGTTTCCAGCTGAGGTCTTTGAAAGGACTACTCACAAGAAAAAAAGTTAACAAGAAATAGACCAGCCCACCTGAAACCAAATCCTATTGAACTCTATCTCAAAGTGAATTAAAGTAATTTGCTCCCAGGCTAACTGGCTTCTAGGATGAAAATAAACCTTCTCTGAAAGAAAATAATGTTACCTCAAATCAATCTATGTGTACATTTCTTTCATATGCAAGATCCAAAAATTTTTTAATAAAAATCTATTAGGCAAACCAATAGAAGAGACCAAGGAAAAAGTAGATAATGGAAATGAACCTATGGGAAATACAAATATTGGAGTTATCATATATAAAACAAAAACAACAGTGTCTAATATATTCAAGAAAAAATATGTCAAGATGAACAATTCAGCAGATAAATAAGAAATTAAATAGAAATTATACAACAAGAAAACTTCAAAAACTGAAAATGAAATTCAATAGACAGGTTCAAGAGCAAACTGGACATAGTTGAAGAGAGGACCAGTGAACTTAAAGATAGGTCAGCAGTAGAGACCCAGGCTTAAACACAGGAAAAGTTTAACATACATGTAATTGAAGTCTTAGAAGGAGAAAAGAGTGAGAATATTTGAAGATATGTGGCCAAACGTTTTTTTAAAACAAGAAAGACAACAAGCCACAGGTTCAAGAAATACTTTAAACTCCAAGAAGGATAAATACAAAGAAAGCAACACTTAAGCATCTCGTAATACAACTGGGAAAAAATGAAGAGAAAGTCTTAAAAGAGGTCAAAGAGAAAAAAGACACATGAATTTCGAAGGAGCAACAAGAATACTGACAGATGACTTCTCAATAGAAATAATGAAACCAGAAGATAATGTAATGCCATCTTCAAAATTGCCAACCTTAAATTTTATAACCAGTGATAATATCTTATAAGTATGAAGTAAAAACAAAGACATTTTCATGCAACTGTATTTTTCACCAGTAAGCTGGGCTGAAATAAATATGAAATCATTACTTAAGACAGAAGATAGAAATCTATCCTAAATGGAAACATAGAAATGTCAGAAGAAGTAAAAAACAATAGAAAGATTGATATGTAAGTAAATACATATTGATAGCATATGATCAATTTATGGAATTTAAAATATGTTAAATAGAAATATATGACACGGGATTCCCTGGTGGTGCAGTGGTTAAGAATCTGCCTGCCAATGCAGGGGACACAGGTTCAAGTGCTCATCCAGGAAGATCCCACATGCCGCGGAGCGACTAAGCCCATGCACCACAACCACTGAGCCTGTGCTCTAGAGTCCGGGAACTACAACTACTAAACTCGCATGCCACAACTACTGAAGGCCATGAGTCTAGAGCCCATGTTCCGCAACAAGAGAAGCCACCACAGTGAGAAGCCCGCGCACCGCAACAAAGAGTAGCCTCTGTTTGCCGCAACTGGAGAAAGCCCGCGCGCAGCAACGGAGACCCAACACAGCCAAAAATAAATAAATATATGACACAAAAATCAATAGGCATGAGAAGGATAAATAAAGTTTTCTTAATTCCTTATATCTTACAGGAAATGGTAAAAGTAAAAATTTATATTAGACTTTAATAAACCAAGGATGAATTGCAATCTTGAGATAACCACTAAAAAATAATAAAAGATTATATAACTAACAAGCTAATAGAAATAGAAAATATAATAAGAATACTTAATCTAAAAGCAGGCAGAAGAAAAAGTTTCCTTCTACCCTTCTAGTTTCTTTGGCTTGTCTAATAATCAAATTGACATAAGACAGATTAACTGGAGAAAAACAAAGTTTAATAACCTGTATATCTCTTGTATACATGGGAGAGATCCAGGAAAACTGACTAACTTGCCAAATGGCTGAAGCCACCACCTCAAATACCATCTTCAGCTAAAGGCAAAAGGAGATGTTTGGGATGGGTGACTCAGTTATGGGAAGTTACCAGTAAAAGCACAGTAAACAAGGGTAAGGTTGTGATACAAATTGTTGCCTTCTCTATTGATCAGAGTAAATCCTCTGTATTTTTATAAAGGGTAACTTCTACAGGGTTTTCATAGCTTGTCCTGTGCCTGTTATTTCCTTCTTTGCATTAGGTCCTCGTTGCCGCACGCAGGCTTCTCTAGTTGTGGGGAGCGGGGGCTACTCTTAGTTGTGGTGCACGGGCTTCTTATTGCTTTGGCTTCTTTTGTTGTGGAGCGTGGGCTCTAGGCGTGCAGGCTTCAGTAGTTGTGGCACATGGGCCCAGTAGTTGTGGCTCTCAGGCTCTAGAGTGCAGGTTCTGTAGTTGTGGCGCATGGGCTTAGTTGCTCCACAGCGTGTGCGATCTTCCCAGACCAGGGCTCGAACCTGTGTCCCCTGTATTGGCAGGTGGATTCTTAACCACTGCACCACCAGGGAAGTCCCCATGTGCTATTTCTTAAAAATAACCAGCTTAAAATAATCCTTATGCCTGTCAACTTAAAGAAAGATGCACAACATAAGAGTTGTGAGTTTAAGTTGTATTCAGCGTCTTGCTGAGGACTGTAGCACAGGACACAACTATGCAGTTAGCTCTGAGAAGACTGCTCTGAAGGTGGGAGAAGCCAGTTTATGTATGATTTTTGGCTGAGGAAAACATGCAGTCAAGCGTACAACTCGGTTAAAAGTTACTGCTAATCACAGAAAACAGATATCTTGAGGTAATGATTTTAGTCCTTTTCTACATATGGGAAGATGCAAGCATCTGGGGTCACTAAAATTCTTCCTGAAATATACATCTAACTATCTAAGGGGCGTGCTTGTCCAAAGCACAGAGTGCCACATCCTGTTATCATCTTAATTTCTTCTCAAATTGCACTGTTGGTCAGCAACTGCAGTGGGTTATGACTTAACCCTTGTAGAACTGGGTGGTGAGCAGCACGCTCTGTCTTACCAATCCTGATTTTTCTGCATCCATATGTCAAAGAGGCACATTTTGGGTTGGCAAACTCTGCTCCCCTATAGCAGACTAGTACTGCATCTGATCATTTCATGTTTCCATTTTGATTGATATGCATAGGAATTTCTGATGGCATCCCATGCATTCCTCCTTGGTTGGCAATCATCTACATAGCAAACTATCTTGCCTTAGGTTTTGAGTAGGTAGGAAAATCTATGAGGCTCTCAGAAGAAGCCAGCTCCTCTGGAAACCATGGATCCCCTCTTCTATGATTCTATCTTGCCTTTCTTCCTTTCAACTTTCCTGTTGTCAGATCTTCCTGCCAGGGATTGAAGCCATGCCTCTAATCACATCAAAGCCTGTATGAAGTAGATTATAATAATTTTAAAATTACAGGCAGGAGAAAAGTGGATAAAAGCTTAATCTCTGGAATCAGAAGCATAGCTTTCAAATCCAGCCTCCAACTTATTAAAGTGTGTGGTCTTGAGCAAAACACTGATGATAATGAAGGTGGTGCTTATCTATCATGTGTTGGGTGCTTACCCTGTGCTAGGCACTGTAGCTAAGAATTTTTCACACAGTACCTCGTTTAGTGCTAATAACTCAAGGGAATCCAATAAATACCTACATTGTCAGATGAAGAATCTGAGGTTTTTCAGATTCACTACTCATAAAATGTATGGCTTTGGGCAAGTTACTTAATCTCTCTAAACCTCATCTACAAACGCTATCAGGGCTAATTTCTGTAGCTACTGACATGACTAAATGAGGATGCATGTAAAGAACTTGGCCTACAGCGAGCCAAATAAGTATTATCTACTAATGCTATTATTACCCTCCACTTTCCCATATGTGAATTCTTTATATATGATATGAAGAAACCAAAAAATTATGCAGCCAATTAGTTCCAAGAGACGCAGCCAAATTGAATTATTCTGACCAAAGTCTTCATTTTCATGTTAGTTGACAATATCCACTTCATCTTGCATTATGAAAGCAGAATTCAAGATAGCAACATATGAGATTAGGTGTCAGGTTAAAGATAAGCAAGTAATCTGGGATCACTTTAAAAATACCAGAAATGTCCCTGGATGACCTAGTGATAATGAGGCAGACAGACGTCCCTTCCCACCTGCTTCCTCACACCGTCTCCACATTTACCTGTTTGAGGAAATTCAGGTACCTCGGCCCTCTGCCAACTTCATAGCCTATGCTATGTTATACAAGCAGCCCAAGCTCAGCTTCCCCACAAGTGCTGCTGCTCCTCTTGCTTAGTGCAGCTTTTTGTTTATCACTCTGGGCATCTACGGTCTCACAACTCCAGAGGGAAGAATCAATGCAGTCACTATTCATTTCCATCTATCATGACACCTCAAAGCCATGTCCTTCACAATGACACTATCTTATTCTAATGCTTTACACAGTGTATTCTTTTGTCTCATTAATAACTTGACTGACGATGATAAAAGATGCCTTGAAATTCATCTTGCCTGTCTGTGGTCCTGCTTTCTGGAAATTCCAATTATGTCCAGATGTTTTCCTGCCCTCTCTACTTCTAGACACTCACAAGGGAAAATAAAAGCATTCTTTAGTTTACGTTTTATTGCTGATGGTGTGCTAGTTACAGAAAAGATCATTAGTTCCATGTTTTCATGTGATTTCTGGTTCTAAATTCTTATATTTATCATTAAAAAAATCAAATAGTATTGGCCAGCACACATGCCAAAAGTGGCTTTCCCTGATCAATAAATGACAGAAATAAATTCAAGCCTTCTGACATTTCTTGTGATACATACATTAAAAGATATTTTTTTTAACAATTAAAGAAAAAATTTAAAGACTTCCTCTTCTGACCATGATAAGGAAGGCTGGATTTAGCTTTTTGCCTGAAACAACCAAAAAAGTAAACTACATATATAAAACCTTGGTTTTCAAGATACTGAACACCAAGCAACAAAGGATAGTAATCTCTGAGAAATGGGAAATAAATGAGGTGAGTCTTATGATTGCCCCAGCTTACTACTTGAGAGTTTCCTGTCTCAGGGAGGGGGAACCCAAGAAAAATCTGGTGAATACTGTGAGTAGAGAATAAGAAGCTGGAATTCTAGAGAGGCCAAGGTGACCAGAGTTGGCAGGACAGAGGACCAGAAAGGAGAAAGATGCACATACAGAGAGAACCTCAGAGATTTGCAGAAGGCTCCCTAGAGTCTTCAGATGGTTATCAGCATATACCTTTGAGGCCAGGGGATTAACTACCTGAAAGTATTAGAAAGAACAATTGCCAGAGTTCACACAGCCATGAATAGGGCCCATTCACATTAGCAAAACTGGAAAATCTCATTATTTATAGAGCACTGAGTACAGTACTCGGAAAGTTCTTGACTGAGTACTGGGGAATGATTAGGTCTATCCTTAATACCACTCTAGTCCCCCCTAACAAATCTAACAAGAGCAATATCTGAAAGGATTAAACTGAATCCTAGTAACTTAACTGTGTCCCAAAACAAAGCTCAAGAATATTTCTAGAAATACAAAGATGTCCATTACCCAACAACGTAAAATCTACAATATCTAGTATTCAATCAAAAGTTACTAAGAATGCAAAGAAACAGGAAAGTATGAAGAAAAATTAATCAATTAAAACCAATCCAGGGCTTCCCAGGTGGCACAGTGGTTGAGAGTCAGCCTGCTGATGGAGGGGACACGGGTTCGTGCCCCGGTCCGGGAAGATCCCACATGCCGCGGAGTGGCTGGGCCCGTGAGCCATGGCCGCTGGCGTCTGGAGCCTGTGCTCCACAACGGGAGGGGCCACAGCAGTGAGAGGCCCGCGTACCAGAAAAAATAAGTAAAATTAAAAAATACCAATCCAGAATTGACACGGATGTTAGAATTAACAAAGATATTTTAAAAATTATTATAACTGTTTTCCCTATGTTCAAAAAATCAAGTAAAGACAAAGATATATAAAAGGCTTATATCAAATTTCTAGACATGAAAACTGTAATGTATCAGATTAAAAATACACAGGATAAAATTAACAGCAGATAACTGAGAAAGGAAAAAGCTAGTGAACTTGAAGACATAGCAATAGAAGCCATCCAAAGTGAAACACAGAGAGAAAAAATAAATAAAGGGGTGCTCAGGATGGATCTCACAGAGAAGGTGACTTTTAAACAAAAAATTTTACAGAAGCAGGGACATAGCCACGTGATATCCAAAGGAAGACAACCTCAGGTATTACTGAAATGATGGGTCCAGAAATAGTGATCATCACGTATTTAACATAGTATTTAGCATTTAATAAGCACTCAAGAGATTACAGTTATCATTGCTGCTGTTGTTATTGTCCTCGTTAAACACTAAGAGTCTGGGAAGGGAACTCATGAATACTCACGTATATAGCGGCTTCCTTTCACTGGCACACATCTAGGCGTTTCCATATATATTACCTCACATAATCCTCAAAATAACCCTGTAATATGGGTAACCCCATTTTATAAAGAAGAAAGCAGATATTTTGGGGAGTTGAGATATTTATGCAAGGTCACCAAGAGACTAAGATGAGACTTGATTTTTGTTTGTTTTTTGCGGTGTGTGGGCCTCTCCCTGTTGTGGCCTCTCCCGTTGCGGAGCACAGGCTTTGGACGCGCAGGCTCAGCGGCCATGGCTCGCGGGCCCAGCCGCTCCGCGGCATGTGGGATCTTCCCGGACCGGGGCATGATGCATTGGCAGGCGGACTCTCAACCACTGCACCACCAGGGAAGCCCTGATGAGACTAGATTTGACCTCAGAGTTCTCTGACATCAAATCTTAGACACTTTCCATTCCTCCACATGGAATATGGGGACTTGGGGAAGTTAAATGCTCCAAGCTTTCACACACCTCTCTTTTGCCCAGGAGACACAAATTCAAATGGAGCTATCATGGTAAGTGATGTGGGGAGCCTCCACAAGGCAAGTCAGCAGCCACTATTCAGCCCTGAGTTAGTATAGACAAGATAGAAGGTAGGCAAGTGTTGCTTGGGCTTCTTTGTAAGTTTTCCCAAGAGAAGTCAGAAATCTATGATATTTTCTAATTTTTAAATTATTTATAACATGTCTTTACTTGAAAACTTTCTATGTGGGCCATTCAAAAGACGATGATGATCCTAAGTACAGATTTGAAACCATTTATTTACCAACTCTGGTCTAGGTAATTAATTAATTAACATGAATATAAACATTGTTTTCTCTGATTTCTCTGATTATAAAAATGATTGCATATACGTGGTTAACTAGTTTTTGATGAAGGCACCAAGAATACCCAGTGGGAAAAGGATAATCTCACCAATAAATGGAACTGGGAAAACTGGATAACTGCATGGCAAAAAATGAAGTTGGAATCTTGTCTTACACCATACACAAAAAATCAACTCAAAATGGATAGAGAATTTAAACATAAGACCTGAAACTGTAAAACTCCTAGAAGAAAATGTAGGGGAACACACCATGACATTTGTCTGGGCAATGATATATTGGCTATGACACCAAAAGCACAGGCAACGAAAGCAAAACAAATAAGCTGGACTCTATAAAACTGAAAAGTTTATGCACAGTAAAGGATAAAGTTGACAAAATGAAGAGGTAAGCTACAGAGAAAGCATGTGTGTGGTGGGGGGAGGGGGAGAAGTTGCAAACAATGTATCTAATCAGGGATTAGTATCAAGGATCTGTAGGGAACTCATACAACTCAATAGCAAAACAAACAAACAAACAAAAACAATTAAAAAATGGGCAAAAGACCTGAATAGAAATTTTTTCAAAGAAGATATGCAAAAGGCAAACAGGTATATGAAGGGGTGCTCAGTATCACTTATGACAGGGACTTACAAATTGGAACCACAAATGAGAAGTCACCCTGCACCTATTAGGAGGGCTTTTATCAAAAAGTCAAAAAATCACAGCTGTCGGTGAAGATGTGGAGAAAAGGGAACCCTTATGTATTGCTGGTGGGAATGTAAATTGGTACAGCCATTATAGGAAAGAGTATGAAGAGTCCTCAAAAATTTACAAGTAGACCTACCAGAATAGCAATCTGCTTCTGAGTGTAGAGCCAAAGGAAATAAAATCACTATCGTGGAGATATATCTGTACTCCCATGTTTATTGCAGCATTATTCACAAGGTCAGGATAAGAGACAACCTAAATGTCCATCAACAGATGAATGGATAAAGAGAATGTGGTACACAATGGCATATTATCCAGCCTTAAAACAGAAGGAAATCTTGCCATTTGCAACAACATAGATAAATGTAGAGGATGTTATGTCGAGTGAAATAAGACAGACACAAAAAGATAAATACTGCATGATCTCACTTACATGTGGAATCTTAGAAGGTCAAAAAGAACAGAGAGTAGAAGGGTGATTATCAGGGGACAAAGATGGGGGAAATGGGGAGATGTTGGCCAAAGGGTACAAATTTCAGTTATAAGATGAAGACATTCTGGAGACCTAATGCACAGCATGATGACTGTAGTTAATAATGTATCATATGCTGTACTTGAAATTTGCTAAGAAAATAGATCTTAAGTATTCTTACTGCACACACAAAAATAACTATGTGAGTTGATGAATATGTTAATTAGCTTGTTTGTAGTAATCACAATGTATACATATATCAAAACATCAAGTGTTGATGTTTTGATACATCTTAAATATATATAATTTTTATTTGTCAATTATACCTCAATAGAGCTGGGGGAAAAAAAGGAATACATAGTGAATGGAAGAAATTTGTTAAGTGTTCTCACCACACACACACAAAAAATGGTAACTATAGGAGGTGATGATGTGCTATTACTTGATTGTGGTTATCTCACAATGTATAGGGATTTCAGACCATCACATTGTACTCCTTAAATACATACAATTTTTATTTGTCAATTATACCTTAGTAACACTAGGAAAAATTTTAAAAAGTGAAAAGGACATAGTAAATGAAATCATTTCTCTCTCAGTATCCCTAAGCATCATACTCCCCAGTTAATTTACTCTGCAGCCCTCACATGTGCCCTCAAACTTCTCACACTCTTACTTCCACATTGACCCTGGGCTGGTATCGAAGCCATCCTCTCCCCAAGATGCAACTCAAATGCCATCACCACTGTGAAGCCTTTCCTCATCCTCCCTTCTGTTTTGAAAATCACTGGTAGGCTTCTCTACCTTCTACTAGAATCAGTTTCGTATCTGACTCATCCTTCCTATAAAATTGTCCTTTACCTAAGAACAAACCATCCTTGTTTTCTGTAGTTTTTCTTTTATCCAATACAACACATAGGACAATCTTCTAAAAAATATTTTATTATGAGAAATTTAAAATATACACAAAAGTAGAAGGAATTGTATAATGAACCTGCATTACCCATCACCCAACTTCAGCAATTCTCAATGTATTGCCAAATTTGTTTTACTGTACCTCACACCCTCTACCTTTTGCTGATTATTTTTTACAGCTTTATTTAGATATTATACAATTTGTATACTGAAAAATTCACCAATTTTAAGTGTAGAGTTCAATGAGTTTTAGTAAATTAACAAGTTGTGCATCATCTCAGTACAGGTTTTGAACATTTCCATCAGCCTAACAAGCTTCTCCAGTGTCAGTTCAAAGACAATACCTGCTCTTACTCCCAGTCCCAGGCAACTACTGATCTATGTTCTGCCCTTATAGGGTTGCCTTTTCTGGATATTGCATATATATTGTCATATGATGTGTATACTCTGTCAGTCTTAATTTACTTAGCATATATTTTGGGGATTCCCTTATGCTGTATTACGTACCAATACTCTGTTCCTATCTATTATGAAGTAGGAGTGCTTTGGAAGCATGAACTGCATTTTGTTGTCCACAACCAGCTGATGGACGTTTAGATTTTTCCAGTGTAGGGCTGTGACGAGTGGTGGTGCTATGACCATTCACACATAACTCATTGTGTGGACATATGATTTCATTTTTCTTGGGTAAATTTCTAGGAGTGGAATTGTTGGGGAATCTGGTGAATTTGTGTTTAACTATTTGAGGAACTGCCAAATGTTTTGCCGGTGGCTGCCTTATTTTCATTCTAATTAGAAATGCATGAGGGTTCTGGTTTTTCCTCATTGTCCCTGACACTTGATATTGCCTGTATTATTGATTACAGCCATTCTGGTGGGTGTGTGGTAGTATCTCATTGTGAATTTTGATTTGCCTTTCCCTGGTGAAGAGCGATGTTGATCATCTCTTTGTGTTTTTATTAACCATCACATATTTTATTTGACGAAATGTCTATTCAAATATCTGGTGCATTTATAAAGTGTTGTTTGTACACTTATGACTAAGTTGAGAAAGTTCTTTATATGTTCCAAATGCAGGTCCATTGTTGGTTGTACAGTCTGCAAATGTTTTCTTCCACTCTGTGTTTTCTCTTTCTATTTTTTATGAATCATAGACCTAAATGTAAAAGCTAAAAGTATAATAAATCTAGAAAAAAACCAAAAACAAAAACAAAGGATGCATAAGCATTGTAAAAATATTCAAAAAATACAAAAAAGAATAAAAGACAAAACAAAACTTACTGGAATTTCTACAAGTAAAAACTACTATGCCCTTTTAATGCATATTTTTCTGGTGCAAATATATCTTGTATTAATCAGCTGCATTTTTTTTAAAGACTTGAATAGAAATTTCTCCAAAGAAGACATACAAAAGGCCAATAAGCACATGAAAAGATGCCCAGCATCACTAGTCATTAGGGAAATGCGATAGGAAAAAGCAAATCAAAACTACAGTGAGATACCACTTCACATTCAGTGAGATGGCTATTATAAAAAAGAGAAAAGAAAAAGTAAATAACAAGTGTTGGTGAGGATGTGGAAAAATTGGAACCCTTGTGTATTGCTGGTAGGAACGTAAAATGGTCCAGCAGCTGTAGAAATCAGTATGGAAATTCCTCAAAATATTAGCCATAGAATTACCATATGATCCAGCAATTCCACTTCTGGGTATATAACCAAAAGAAGTGAAAGTAAAGAATTGAGGACAAGAATCCAATTTACACCCAGACATAAAGATATACTCACATAGTTTACATAAAAGACATCGTGCATATCTAATTCATTCTTGATAAGTCACAGAATTGGAAGAACCTGGTTCCTAGTTTTAAAACTTCCAAACACCACAAAGTTTATTAATAAACTTAGATATAAAAAAAGGAATACTTACAGCTGCTTGGACTTTTAGTAAAAATCTGAATTTTTTTTTTTTGTTTGCTATTTCGCACCTGTGAGTTTCCCCAGAGATCAACAGTAATACTCACGAATCAAAATAGTGATACAAGTAACCTAGAAAGTAAATAAGGAACACTATAATAGGTGTCTTTAACATTCCAGAACCTGCAAAGATATATTAGCCATTTAGGGAGAGAAATGATTTTCATACTCCATCTGGCCCCAGATAACACGGACCATGTAGAGGAAAAGAGCCGTATTTTCAAGAAATTCTAACACCAAGGTGCTCCATCCCAAATGAAAGGACTAATCATTTTTCAGAAATGAAAGGGATTAGAAAAGGAGGTAGAAGCATGACATTTTCTGCTTAAGAAGGGGATTTTTATAAAATGTTTGCATTTACCCAAGGTCAAAAACAAAGAGAATCTCAGATCTAGTATACTCCGGCCAAGCAAGAGCTTCTTCAAGCCTGAAATGTTTATTTCTCACCCAGATTATCAGACAACAGGAGGTGGAAAAATAAATCTTGTGTCATCAGATAGCCATGTTTCTATTAAAATGCAATGTAATGTATTTATAAAATGAAGTTCCAGATTGTGATCTGCTAGGTGCCTGACCTTTGCCCTGAAGGGTATTTTGGGGAATGATATCATCTTATAACAGTGGTGGTGCAACCCTTTATCTTCTCAGTGCTTTGGACACAAAGACCATGGGATTAATTATATACTGTGAGCAACAATTCATGAATATTTAACACACTCATCTATACTTAATGAATAAATTTGCATCTTGACACTATTATTTAATGTGCTTTAAGGAAATACTGTTCATTACCTTTCAATTTTGTAGATTAGTTGAATGTAATCAGAATGATAAGGCAGGAGAGATATAGTATTATTTAAATAACATGTTTTTTTATGACTGCTTCGGCTTCCATCAGTTCCCCCCACTCTTTTCTTTTAAGTAACTAGGTTTATTTTATTGTATTCTGGCTGTTCTGTATTAATCATTTTGTCTCCCTGCTCCTTGCAGAAGGGAGTTTCTTTAGATTCATGGAAAAACAGTGCAAATTAAATAATCAGTGTTTTGCTTCCCTCTGTGTGTTCTGTAACAGGGCATTCTCTCACACAAAATGTCCCAATGCAATTGGCAGTAATTGCATCCTGGGCTGGCAGGCTCAGCGAGGTTGCTACAACCTGCACGGCAAGCAGAGGGAGCTGCATAACCAATGGCAATGAGCAGACATCTCTTAACTTTCCTAAGAAAGATAGAATCCCAAGGAATCAGGGCTGAGAAAAACCAGCTAACTGGCAAGGATACAGTCTGAGATGAGCTTCCCTGTTTGTTTGTTGTTTGTCAGTCTTTGGCTCGTTGTGAGGAGCTTTTTCTCATAAGGACCCTTTGTTTGTGCGGTGGGCACCTAATCTACATATCCACTTTAGGGAGTTTGGGCTTGAGAACATGTCTCTAGGAATCTTATTTGCATGAAGGTTCCATAATCTTTCCAAAAGGAAGGAGACTTTGAGACAAAGAGTCAGGCTCTTGGAAATCAGAATTAATACTGCCCAACAAAGATGGAGGACAAAAATTGGACAATAACAAGAGGAACAGAAAATAAAATCTTAATGCCAGACACTGTGCTAAATGTTTATGTACATTATCTCACTTAATCCTTACCTTATGAGGTCTCTGTCGTCATCATTATCATCATCATCAACATCATCACTGCCATTTTACAAATGCAGAAACTGAAGCTCAGATAGGTTAACACAGATAGCAAAAAATAGAGCTAGGATTTGAACCCAGGTCTGTTGGAACCTAAAGTTCATATGCTTTCAACAGTTCTCAACTAATTGGGGCTTTAAAGGGCTTTGCTATCAAACATACTGGGGCTGAGTTAAAACAGGGAAGCCTTCCTTGCCCCACAGTCCTTGGTCAGGTTCTATGTTGATTATGGTATATATGTATTATGTATATCGTCCCCCCTTCCCATACTTGACTGTAAATTCCAAGAGGGAGGGGACTCCTGTTTGCTCACCACTCCATCCCTGGGACCTAGCAGAGTACCTGGCACAATGTAGGCGTGTGTGTGTGTGTGTGTGTGTGTGTGTGTGTGTGTGTCTCAGTTTCTTTGTCTATAAAAATGTGGTGAAAAAAACCTAACACATGGTGAGAATTAAATGAGATAATTTATGTAATGTGACTCTCACAGAGCCTGGAAGATAGAGTGCTCAATAAATAGCAGTTTAACAAAGTAAAGATGTGTAAGTGGGCTTCTCTGGTGGCGCAGTGGTTGAGAGTCCGCCTGCCAATGCAGGGGACACGGGTTCGTGCCCCGGTCCGGGAAGATCCCACATGCCGCGGAGCGGCTGGGCCCGTGAGCCATGGCTGCTGGGCCTGTGCGTCCGGAGTCTGTGCTCCGCAAAGGGAGAGGCCACAGCAGTAAGAGGCCCGCGTACCGCAAAAAAAAAAAAAAAAAAAAAAAAAAAAGATATGTAAGCTACTCTGAGCCGACAGGAAAGGGATGAGACCAGGTTTTGAGTCCTGATAGCAAAACTGAGGGGCTCCAAGTCAAATACAGAAGCTCTTAATTATCCCCAAGACTAGTGTGACCCAGGAAACCAAGTAAAGAGAACTATAAAGAATATAGGAATAGCAGATAGGAGAAGTAGTCTTACCGTCAGGGTAAGATGTGAACAGATCCCGTAGCATAAAAAGGAATAATGACCAGATTTGAACTCTCAGTCTTCATGGGGCCTGTGCAGCTGCTTACTACGTCCTACAATCTGATTTCAGAAACACAGATGCAATGGAAATGGAAAAAAGCATTTATACACCCTCCACCACCTCACAATCCCACTACCAGTTTTTCAGATGGCAGGATTCCAGCTTTCTGTGTCAGCTTAAGATATTTTAATAGCAGTTTGAAACTGAGACCCAGAAAAAAAACAAACAAACTATGAATGGGAATGCACAATCTAACCAAATGGCATTAAAATGTCTTCAGAATTGTGACTCATTGCTAAAGTTCAGAACTCAATCAAGAATTGAGAGAAGTTAACTGAAATATGAGTGAAAATATGGGATTCATATTACCCAGATCACACGAAAGCGTTGGGAACGGTATGACCTTTGAGTCCCCTGACGATGTAGGGAATAGTTTTTTAAAAGGACTAAACATATCCATATATGCTTCAGAAAGAATGATGTAGGTGAATTTAGTCCCTATATCTCCCCTGTAGTCTCAAAATCTTGATCAATAAGTATGACTATTTCTTTAGCCTGTCTAAAATGGTGACTGTAACATGAGTATGAATTACTGATCCAATGACCTTAGCTAACTAGAGATTAAATTGTCACATAGCTAAGTCAGTATCTTTTCAACCCTGGGAAGGTTTGGAAATAAGTAAAGAATGAATAAGCAGCTCAAACCTACAGTGTAAATACTGTTGTGTCAAGTTTAAGCTAATCCATATTTCTTATTTAAAGTGATCATATATACAAATATTGAATCATTACATTGTACACCTGAAACTAATATAATATGTCAATTACACCTTGATAAAAATGGTTAAAAAAAAGGAGTTTACTAGAAAAAAAAAATAAAATGATTATAGTAGTTAACATAACTTGGCATATCGAAACTGGAAGGTTAGTCTTCTATTGCCAAAATTAAATCAGCAATTGATTTTAGATTTATGATTTAAATTGAAATCTCTAGAAGAATTTGACTGTGAACAAATTGGAATGCTTATGTGAATTTGAAATTTCCTATACTAGTTTAACTTATTACATTTATTACATTTATTGCTTAAGTATGCGAGAAGATTTTGCTTGTTAGGATTTTCAATTTTCCTTTTCAGACATTTTAAAGGCTTTAAGGAAAATTAAATATGTTTAGTACATATGTGAAGTTGAAAAGTCTAGGCATATTTAATAATTAAGTCTATAAAGGGGACTGCTGGTTTAAAGGGTATGTATCACGCAGGGTCCAATCAAGAGACAGAAGTCATAGAGAAATTGTTGCAGGGAAAGTTTAATATAAAGAGTTATTATCTATAATGGAGAATTGGAATAATAAGGGATTGTCTAGTAAGAAGTAAAAAGCACCATAAAGAATAAAGGAATAGCAGGTATAAGAAGCAGTCTTACCCTTAGGGTGAGATAGAACACACAGGAAGAAGCCTACCCAGGATAGGAGTGAGATCCAGACCTTGCTGAAGGCTCATTGAATGGCAGATAAGTCACTGTGGTGCTCTGCTGGTGGAGCTTTCCAGAAATCCACTCTCTAAGATGCCAAGGAAAGCTGTTTATGGGAATGTCTTACCAGAGGGAATCCTGCTAGGAAACCTGATGAGGCTCTGGGAAGAGTCTCTTGCTTCCAGTTGTATACTGCAGGCAGCAGATGCTGGAGAAACCATCCACACTGCAGTAGCCTGGAGGTGGAAAAGCCATCTTAACAGAAAACTCTAGACTTTGGAAAAGCCACTCACACCACAGTAGATGGGCATGTGGAGAGGGTACATTTGTGCAGGAGCCTTTCGAGAAGAAAAGCCCCTTCTTGCTGCAGTATCTCTCCAGCGCCCACTACTGACATCAGGTCCGCTGACAAAGGAAACCGTATTTCAAGGGCTCATTTAGGATTGATTTTTTTTTTTTTTTTTTTTTTTTTTTTTTTTTATGCGTTACGTGGGCCTCTCACCGCCGTGGCCTCTCCCGCCGCGGAGGACAGGCTCCGGACGCGCAGGCCCAGCGGCCACGGCCCACGGGCCCAGCCGCTCCGCGGCACGCGGGATCCCCCCAGACCGGGGCACGAACCCGCGCCCCCCGCATCGGCAGGCGGACTCCCAACCACTGCGCCACCAGGGAAGCCCTAGGATTGATTTTTGAAAAGCAAGTAATGAAGGATGAAGTGTCTAAGTCACGGCGAACTTAGTCTGTTAACCTGAGTTAATGGACATTGATAAATTGTTTTTATTTTATGCCAAAATTACTAAGTTAATAAATAGAATAACAAGACTTGCTAGTTAAAGGCTGAAAGAAAACCAGGTTTAAAATTATGACTGATTTTAATCAACTAATATTAGTTTAAAACCCAGGTAAGTATAAATAAAACCAATTTCTGTCTATTCTCAAAAGCCACCCTTGGATATTAAAAATTTCATATTGACACTCAGGTCTCACTTATTCTAAAGGATCCTATAAGTAGGTAAAGAAAAAAAAAACAACTAAGTCAATTTTTATATAAAGAAATGGGGGCAAGGAAGAGAAAACAAAAAAAGCAATTAGGATAGTGGTGAGGAGAATCAGGCAAAGTTTTGAGCACAAGGCTCAGGAAACAACTGAGACTGTGAAAAAATTGGAGAGGAACAAACAGGATTTTTGAATAAGTGCTTCTGTGTTTTGAACTGAATCCTTTTCATTATCCTTAAGGAGATGCATGCAAAAATTGGAACCAAAATACCTTTTAGTTATTTTTTGTTGCTGGATTGTGTTTCTTTATGTGAGACATTATGGTGACACTGAGTTTTGTGAAACCCTGGAATTTATCTGGATAGCACTTAAAAAATTAAATCTGACTAATAATCCATTTGAAAAGCAAATGCACTGCAAAAGCCCTTCCCAAGTTGATGACATCTCCATCCAGAGCTAGGAGATGACTCCCACAGGAGGGCTGTGTCACTGGCCGAGTCAGCCATCCAGGGCATGCCATTTGCTCCCTCATTTGTGCACCACACTATACAGCATGGGACAATGGAGTGAGGAGAAACCTCCCAACACTCACCTGTAAGGATCTGAGAGGGTTTATTCTTAACATTACTCTCCCTTCTTCACCCAAGTTCAGAATCAATAAAGAGACCCAAGTTTAGAATCAATAAAAAGAGAGACCCAAAAGTCAGGCAGATTATTAATGAAAGCTGATATTGGAGACTGATGATTTAGGTCTACTGGCCAAGTGGGCCTGGTCATACGTTGCCCTGATTTAAACAGACTTACCCATCCACAATCACCGGAAGTACTGAACAACTGTAGGCTTCCCCTGGAAGGGAGGAGCGAAGCAGAGCATAATGTGTGCCCTCAGTCAACTACTGCCTCCAAAGACTACAGGGAGAGGAAGGAACTTAACATTGCGAACTCAGTGCCCCCAGTTGCATCAATTAATTGAGGTTTCATCATATGGAAACCTGAAGCTGGAGAAACTAGTTTCTCCCCAGATATTCCCTAAACTAAGGGTCACTCAGGGCTGTGGTTATTCCGTGGAAGGAAGAAATCACCCTTTACCAAGCACTAGTGGGAAGTTTAGATTTTGCCCCAGAAAACTTTGAAGTTGGTTAGAACAGTACAAGTTCATTCTATACCCAAGGCTGAAAATTTGCTCTGCCATTTGGTTCCCCAACCTAAATCATGTCCATCACAATGCCTGATTTAGCTCATTACTGCTTCTGCAATGAGATTACGTGACAACCTAAAGACTCTCCAGTAACAAAGACTGCCACATAATTGAACTAAAGCCATCTTCCTTTGTGAAATTCCCAAGGAGAAATTGAACTGCGCAGATTAAAGTCCCAAGGAATGGTGGGCTGCACTGAACACTTAAAGCTCTTACCTCTCCCCTGCAAAACTACAAACACCAAACACGAAGGAACAGAGCACACTGTATGCTTCCTGAGGGAAGCCAGCTCCCAAAGAGAGAGCGAGAGGAAGTGCTACGTCGTGCCTCCCCTACTCCTCCTAAACTCACTAAGCAGTGAGACTCCAGCAGAAGTCCCCAAGGAAGGAAGCAGGAGAAATACCCCCTCTCCCACCCGCACCCACAACACGCACAGCAGACCAACCCCGCTTTCCAGAAGTGCTGCAGAAAGACTGCTATCTTATAAACAGGCAATAGAGAACACAAGTTCATGGTGCACATGGAATTCTGAATTTATCCGCCTTTCATTTCTTGCTGACTCGGAAACTTTTTAGCCCACCTAGACCCGCCCTACCTAATGTCAGCTCCCCTCCTGCTTTCCTTGTACCTAGGAATCTCCCATTCTTGTCTGTGGCTGAATTTGGATGACAATCCATCACTCTCTTCCTTTTCTTGTATATATATTCCCAATCACTAATTCAAACATTTTATTTCTCCAGTACTAATAATGGATATATGCCCTCCTATCTACACTCTTTTCTCAAGCATTATTATGACAGGTTAAGGCAGCTTATTCCTGGGATTTTCCAGCGTTAGAATATTCTTAGACAATATATCCTTACTGACAGTTCACACAACCATCACTCTCTTCTAATCTCTGTGTCATCACCCCACTAACAGATCTCAACTTCTGTGCAACGTCTGCAAAGATGTTAGTTACAACTAGATACTGTGAAGTTTGCTAGATAGAGTTTCTAAAACTTTATCCCAAAACCAAAGTCTTTCAGTTATGGAGGAAACACCAAAACCTGCTTTGGCACAAAGCACTGCATTTCCTATTTTTAAATAATTTTTAAAATGACCTATAAATATTTTTATTTCTCTGTGGACAGACCTCCTTACTGAAAGAAAAAAATGAAAGTGTTGGTCACCACTGCCAAAAGGTGTCTTCATACTTTTACTGTCCCTCATTCTCTATGTCTCACCTCCTCTAGCAAACATTTCTTAGCTCCCCAGGCCAAGTTAGGGAACTGTTCTGTGCTCCCACAGTTCCCAGTGTCCACCTCAATTATTGCTCTTTCCACTTGGCATTGAAATGCTCTGTTTATGTACCTAGTGGACATACTGCTTATGAGTCTTTTGGATGAAAAGTTCTTTGAGGACAAAAACTACCTCTGCCTCCCCAGCCCTGACATAATGTCTTGACACATAGAACAATTAATTTGTGTTTCATAGAACAATTAATTTGTGTTTGAGGTAATCAACTCAATTGCAGTTTCTTGAACAGCTTCCTATATAGAGCATTCTGCATTGCAAGGCACTTGATGAAATCAAAAGAATGATTAACAATAACAGCAGTACCTTATATATGGAGAGCTCTTGCTTGTTTTTATAAAACACTTTCAAAGCTCTTGCTTCACCTGGTCTTTTCAACATCCTTTGAGAAAGTTAGGTAGAAGGGGTACTTTCAAGCCCATTTGACACTTGAGGAAAATTTGACCAATTGCATCCTGTTAGAAAGAGGCAGAACTGTGTTCAGAGCCCTTGACTTAGAGCCTCATCCTCAGAAACTGTGAGGGTCATTCCAGACCTTGCTGGGCTCTGATTGAAATGCTAGGTCTTCTATAGTGGAAACTCCATCCCTTTCCCCAGGAAAAACTCCTGTCCAAAATCACAGAGTTCTCTATCTGCTGCACAGACCCAGACACTCATTTTCAATTCACTACCATGGAAATGCTACTTTTCATCACCATCTCTAAGTTTCTAATTTAAAAAATTATTTACAAAGTGATGAGTTCTCTTTCTAAATTTTCAATTTCCTTTCCAAACAAACTTCAAATAACAGTGAACAGCCCTAGACAATGTATCTCTATTTCTTTTCTTTTTTTTTTTTTTTTTTTGGGTCACACAACATAGCTTGCAGGATCTCAGTTCCCCGACCTGGGCCACGGCAGTGAAAGCCCGGAATCCTAACCACTAGGCCACCAGGGAACTCCCAGTCTACCTCTATTTTTATTCTACTTGAAAAAGAAAGAAAACCACATCAGGTGATACATGACTTTTGATTCAGCCTATATTGTCTTTGGTGTTCATGAAACTAATTTGGGGAGAAAAAAGTGCAATGTTATCTAAGTTTGTTCTACTATGTTGGAAAGCAAATGCTCCCGAGATCCGAGTAAAGGGAACTCAAGTGAAAGTACGTTAGATGGCCTTTCCCTGTCCATTTTGTTGCTTCTGCTGGCAAGCAAAGTTGTAGAATGTGAGACATTCCTACAAATACTACCCAGAGTCCATTTTCCAACTTTCTAGATGTTGCAACTCCAGTGCCACGGAGGTGGCCAAGGCAGAAGCAGCACCAACTGCAATGATTCCAGGTTCCAGAACCCTGGATCACATGTACAAGAGCATGTTCTTGAATTCTTACCTCCAGTGATGGTTTCAGACGGTAGCTCCCCTAGGGGTCAGTGAAGAATGGGTTTGAGAGCCCTCTAGAACTTCCTAGTACCCACTCCATCAGTCCTTCTGAGAATTTTGAAAGCAACCAATTCTCCATCTTAAATTCCTTCTTGCTTTAAGTATTTAGAATGATCTGTCTCCGGTATGAATCTCTAACTGACTCATTATTAGCTCTAAAGCCACATAGCTCACCCAGCTAACTCTCTCAGCTATAATTCAGCCACTTATTCATTTCTTAGAATCTCACTTCTCTTCTATTTTTGGGCTCAGTGCTGAGCACTGTTTATCATCCAGTTTCATTCAGGGCCCTTGGTCAGTAATCTCACTGTGTGATACCCATTAGTTCATCTTGGTGGAACTAGGACAGGGTCAGAAGTGATTTTGCTGCCTTAATATTAAAGCAAGAATGTGGTTCCCACCATACTAAGCAGTCAGGATGGATCTGGAAATTCTTTTTCCCAGAAAAGATATTTTAAAACTGTCCCTTAAAGAAATAACCTTGCAAGGAAGAACTACTCATCAGCAAACGGCTATCATAAGTTTCTGGGTTTTTTTGGCTGTGCTGGGTCTTCATTGCTGCGCGCGGGCTTTCTCTGGTTGAGGCGAGCGGGGGCTACTCTTCGTTGCGGTGCATGGGCTTCTCATTGAGGTGGCTTCTCTTGTTGTGGAGCATGGGCTCTAGGGCGTGCAGGCTCAGCAGTTGTGGCTCACGGGCTTAGTTGCTCCACAGCATGTGGGATCTTCCCAGACCAGGGCTCGAACTCATGTCCCCTGCATTGGCAGGCAGATTCTTAACCACTGTGCCACTAGGGAAGTCCCCTATCATAAGTTTTAAAAGGCTAGCTAATAGTGGACTTATTCACAAGAGCCAAGAGGTAGAAACAACCCGAGTGTTCACCACAGACAAATAGATGAATAGCGTGTGGCATATACATGCAATGGAATATTATTTCACCATAAAAAAGAATGAAGTTCCGATACATGCTACCATAATGACGAACCGTGAAAACATTACAGTTAGTGAAATTAGCCAGACACAAAAGGACAGATGTGTAGTTTCACTTCCATGAAATATTTAGAATAAGCGAATTCATAGAGACAGAGAGTAGATTAGAGGTTAACAGAGACTGAGGTGAGAGGAAGGATGGTGAGTTATTGCTTAATGGTTACAGAGATTCTGTTTAGGGTGATGAAACATTTTAGAAAGCGATGGTGGTGATGGTTACACAACACTGTGAACGTAATTAATACCACTGAATGGAATTGTACCTTAAGAATGATTAAAAAATCAAATTCTATATATTTTACCACCATCAAAACAATGAAAGGTTAAGTAAACGGCAATTATGTAAAAGCAGTGTTTAATTCCCCAAAGGTTTCTTGTAACAGTCTGGGGAGTAATGATGATGTAATGCAGTTTTCACCAAACACAGGAGCGGTGCATCTGGAAACCATCCCTAACATAAGAATTCTCTTACAGATTTCTTTCTTTTTTTTTTGTCTAAATGTTCTACTTCCTCATGCCTCCAGCCAGCCTTTGTTTAACTCTGTTGTTCTCCACTGTCTCCCTGGGTCTATGCTCTTTATCTTTTGGTCTCCTTTATCCTGCTGGAGAGTCACATTTTCTATACTTGGAAATGACCCTGAACACCGCCAATCTTCTTTCTGATTTCCTTAGTCTGATAGTGAGGGCCTGGGAAGAGCTGGAATGGGAGAGAAGAGGTGTCTCAAAGGACCTGGGGGAGTTCTCAGGGGATCCCATGTGGGTAGTAGAGGCATTGCCAGTTTTTATGTTCCTCCTTTAAGAGAGGGAGGAGAAGAGGAGGAATAAGCACCTAGAGGTATTAACAGCCTAAAACTCCAAGTTACTGTACCGCAAATAAGTAATTTCCAGCTATAACACCTTCCTTCATGGTCTCGATAGTACACAAGCACTCTCCAGACACTGACTCTAAATGTGAGTTCTAACCTGGTTCAGCTATTCGGAGCAAGGCCAGAGAACCACTCACTCCCAGCTGGAGGCGGCATGTCTTTGTGTGTATCCCAGACAAGGCTTTATTTTAAAAGTTTGTAAAACTTAAGCTGAAAGGCCATACAAGTGTGTCAGGAGCAAAAACCAAAGGGGAAAAGTTGGTTGCAGAAATCAGTCTCATCAAATAAAAACCATACCACTAAAAAGTTTCCCTAAACTTATAATCAGCACCCGAAATAGGCTTCAGAAGTGTAGGAGGAAGACAATTCATTCAAACAAAAGGAACTTAGAAGAATTCTTTGCCTTAGAAAACGTCTTTCAATCTCTCTCAGATCAAAATACGAAGCTCGATTTGCTTACCCGCCTACGTATATTTTTCATTTTTAATCTTAATATCAGAATAACATAATAGCCCTCACATAAATCTGTCTCTGACAAAGCAGCTTTGTCATTATACATGCCAATGGTGGACCACACCGTAGCTCCTGTGATATCTGCAGCTCAAGGTTAAGTAGCGCGTTAGTCATAGAATTCTAAAAATAAGAATGATACTTCTTGAAATTCATAATGCTTTCTGTGCAGCGGAAGGTAATTTTCTCCAGGTACGTAAGGTTCTCTAGACTGGTATTCTCTTCACTGACCTTACGCCCCACAGGTAATCTCTGGGCTGCAGGATTGTTGTTTAAACTATGCAGCTTGGCTCTAACCAAGATGATATTTTTTCCACACGACCTGCTGATGTGGGACATGGCTGAAATGAATCCCCTACAAGCTGCGGGGTTAACAGGGGCACTTCTGCCTGGTTCCAGGGTGAATCTAGTTTTCACCTAGTCCCCAGCTTCATTTACCAAAGAAGACTACCTGAACGTGACTATTGAATCATCATTTTGAGATCTATATTTTATAACATTTACTCAACTGCTAAAAAAGTGACAATCTTAAGAAATAAATCCCTTGCCAGAGACATTTTTTTTGCTTAAATTAAGATTTTTTTATAACACTTCTCACTGTCTATCTCCCTTCACCCACTTCACAACCCCCCACATACAACCACAACCTAAACTAATTAAGGAATTATTCTCCATCATATTCCTTTGAGAGAACTGTGTGCTTTTGTATGACAAAGACACTGTTCAAATGTGATATGTGACAACCCTTATTCCATTTTAAGTTGCTAAAACTTGTGGGTGGAGGGGGGCTTTAAGACAATAAATATATCCAGGGGAAAATCAGAGGTGCTGGCTAGTGATGGACACTAGGTGAGCAGAATAATTAAAATCATACTTCAGGCTCAATAGGCTTTTTTTTAAAACATCTTTATTGGAGTATAATTGCTTTACATTGTTGTGTTAGTTGCTGCTGTATAACAAAGTGAATCAGCTATATCTTTACATATATCCCCTCCCTCTTGCTTCTCCCTCCCACCCTCCTTATCCCACCCCTCTAGGTGGTCACAAAGCACCGAGCTGATCTCCCTGTACTATGCGGCTGCTTCCCACTAGCTATTTTACGTTTGGTAGTGTATATATGTCCATGCAACTCTCTCACTTCGTCTCAGCTTACCCTTCCCCCTCCCTGTGTCCTCAAGTCCATTCTCTACCTCTGCGTCTTTATTCCTGTCCTGCCCCTAGGCTCTTCAGAACATTTTTTTTTTTTTTTTTTTTTAGATTCCATATATATGTGTTAGCATACGGTATTTGTTTTTCTCTTTCTGACTTACTTCACTCTGTATGACACATCCTATGTCCATCCACCTCACTACAAATAACTCAATCTCATTTCTTTTTATGGAGGAGTAATATTCCATTGTATATATGTGTCACATCTTCTTTATCCATTCATCTGTTAAACAAAGCAACTAATGAAGGATTAATCTCCAAAATACACAAGCAACTTGTGCAGCTCAATATCAAAAAAACAAACAACACAATCCAAAAATGGGCAGAAGACCTAAATAGGCATTTCTCAAAAGAAGATATACAGATTGCCAACAAACACATGAAAGGTTGCTCAACATCACTAATCATTAGAGAAATGCAAATCAAAACTACAATGAGGTATCACCTCACACCAGTCAGAATGGCCGTCATCAAAAAATCTACAAACATACAGAGTGAAGTAAGTCAGAAAGAGAAAAACAAATACCGTATGCTAACACATATATATGGAATCTAAGAAAAAAAAATGTCATGAAGAACCTAGGGGTAAGACAGGAATAAAGACACAGACCTACTAGAGAATGGGCTTGAGGACATGGGGAGGGGGATGGGTAAGCTGTGACAAAGCGAGAGAGTGGCATGGACATATATACACTACAAAACGTAAAATAGATAGCTAGTGGGAAGCAGTTGCATAGCACAGGGAGATCAGCTCAGTGCTTTGTGACCACCTAGAGGGGTGGGATAGGGAGGGTGGGAGGGAGGGAGACGCAAGAGGGAAGAGATATGGGAACATATGTATATGTATACTGATTCACTTTGTTATAAAGCAGAAACTAACACACCATTGTAAAGCAATTATACTCCAATAAAGACGTTAAAAAAAAATCAACAAACAATAAATGCTGGAGAGGGTGTGGAGAAAAGGGAACCCTCTTGCAATGTTGGTGGGAGTGTAAATTGATACAGTCAATAGGTTTCTGAAGAGCTAGAAAGATCTTGGAGATCATTTAACACTTTAGACCAATTTCTCCATTTTGAAGAAGAGGGTTTGCTAAGGCTCGAGAAGCTGAAAATCTTCTAATTCCAGTCTGGACCAGACCACTGGCTCTCTGTGATTAGCGTCTTCATGGGTACAGGTCTGCTGTGAATCGTGCTTCACTTGATCCTGGCTCCCATCCATGTGTGCCTACTCTTGGTTATGTGATACCATAATGAAAAGAAGATGGAAGGAAACAGAAGTGGAACCAGAGTGAACCTTTCTCTCACCGGCAAGGATAAACAGACCACTTTAGAGCTGTGATGGCCTCTTGCATACCTACATGGTTTAATAAATCAGTTCTGGCCCAGGACACAGAAACATAGATTCTGGTCATGTCTCTGGTACCCTCCACCTCTGCCCATTCATATGCCCTCTGCCAGAGTTCTCCCCATCTCAATTCCCAGCATCCATAGGCAAGCTAGAAGACAAGCAGGCAGTAAGTGAAGCATTTGTTTACACTCATAAGAAACATAATTGAAATTTACTCTGTTGTTCAAGAGGATGATGAGAAGAGAGATTGCTGTTGGAGCAATCCAGGGGGAAGGAGTTATTTTATAAGCTTTAAATGGCACAATGGCACCATTTCTTGCACCAAGAGTTGCAGTGAGAGAGCTTCACTGACACAGTTATAGTGGGTAAGAAATTTGGTGGAGTGAACATACATCACTGACCCAGTGAGCTCAAGAAAGGAAACAAGAGGAGGAGAGGAATAAAGGGTGGGAGGGGGAGAGAGTGAGAGTAAGATAGAGAAAGAGGGAGAGAGAGAGAGAATTCCTCAGACTTTAAAATCCAGAAGAGACCTTATCAAGCCGTTTTCTCCCTGTTAAACTCTAAGGAGAGTGCTCATCCAGTGCTATCTCCACCCACACTATGGGCGCGCCTCACTAGTGGACAAGTTCTTTTATGCTACTTGATTAAGATAACATCCTTGGAGAGGTTACTTAACTTTATGCTGAACTCTAAGCTGTGGCAGGTTGCATTAGAGTGATATTCCACGGTGATAACTAGCCTTTAAAACATGAAGCAGTCCTGGATTAACTTACCTAATGAATCTCAGGAATGGTCCCACTCAGTTATGAGTCATTGTGTTTCCCCATCTGATGACACTGCTCTTCTCAGCAGTGGAGACTGACACCTTTGTCCCTACATCTTATTCACGGCAACACAATCATTTCAAGCAGGATTCTTTTCTTACAATATTTGTTGAAACTCATTTTACACTCACCTGGTAGGTATTTCATTGCCAAACACAAAGGCAATTCCAGGCCCACCGTGGCCTGCTGTTTACCCACGACAAGGAAGGGGGTCAGAGTGCCGAACTTCCTGCCATCTTCATACTAGCATGGCCCTGATGTGATTATTCAATATCAAAACATGACGTTTCTGTTTCAGAGATAACATGGAAAATTAAGAATGCCTTTTCTCTCAATGCTAATTAATGAAGGACTTTTAAGATGGAATCAGACACTGTCCAAATGGAATGACACTCTCCTTGGAATGGAAAGTTGGGTTTGGCGTCTGTCTTTCATTCATTCAGTAACTATTTACTGACAGCCTACTGTTTTTCAGGCACTGTGCTAGAGGTTCTGTCACTTTCCACTCCCATGACCTGGACATGTTATTTAATACACCCCTGCTTCATTTAGGCCAGACCCCTTTTACAGTGCCCAGCTGTCCAACTGTTCATGGCAGCCCAGTCTCAGAACCTCCAATGCCATCCTTCCTGCATAGATGTGTGCGTTCTTTTGCCATTGTTCCATGTCTGAAAAACAAACACAGGCACAGTCCTCAAGGGCATTTCCTGCTAGTGAATCTTCCAAAACCACCAATACGTCCTGTAAACACATAGAGGTGGCTCAAGATGGAAAGAGGGTGGAATCCTTTTAGCCCCTAAATGTCTAAAGTCCAGGTGAGTATTCCCCCCTTTATTTATTTTTTATTGAAGTATAGTTGATTTACAATAGTATATTAGTTTCCAGTGTACAGCATAGTGATTCAGTGTTTTTGTAGATTATATTCCATTGTAAGTTACTACAAGGTAATGGCTCTAGCTCCCTGTGTATACAATATATCCTTGTTGCTTATCTACTTTATATATTGTAGGTTGTATCTGTTAATCCCATACCCCTAATTTGTCCACCTCTGCTTCCCTCTCCCCTTTAGTAACCACAAGTTTGTCTTCCATATCTGTGAGCCTGTTTCTGTTTAACATATACATTCATTTGTACTATTTTTTAGATTCTACACTTAAGTGATATCATACGGTATTTGTCTAATATTCCCCCTTTTCAAAGTTAGTCTGAAAAACGATGGGGCTGGATAAATTGAGAGTGAACCAGTCTCTGCATATGTGAAACTCTCGATCATTTGTGTTTATCCTTAGTGGGAAACCTGTCTCTCTAGTACTGGGGCCGTTTACCATATATGTGACCCTACCCAAGTCACTTAATGTCCCCAGGTACCCATGGGTCTTACTGATGTTATCTTCATTCTCATCCTCATTCTCATCTGGACATCTGGTCAGAAAGAACTTGGTTGGGAGATTCTCCGTTCAGGCTCTCCGACACCCTTTGTGGGTAGTCAGACTGCCTGGGTGAGATGAGAAACGCTATCTCTCACCAATGGTCTCTCAAACATGGAAAGGCTGTCTGCCCACTAGAAGTCTATCTGTGTGAATGTCTCTCACAACCAGTGCAGATATTTAGGAATGAGAGGGAGTCATAGCAACCTTACACAATTAGCCTCATTAATCCAGCAGAGCCAGAGCTCCTCATTCTTCTTTTGATAAACACAACTGGGCTGGGCACTGGCTGTTGACAAAGAAAGCCATAGGTGCCTCCACTTCAAGACAGTCCTGAGAGCCTCAATCCTCTGGCTGTATTGGTGAGTGGTGGGGGGCACTGTGCTTCAGATTCTGGGAGGAAGCCCACTCTCATTCTGAGAACCTCTCTCGGGAGGCCATGTGATTGTCCAAGCCCCGGACCATCAGGGGTGCTGACCACACTCAGGCGGTGCTGGCAGCTCAGTGCTAAGAGGCAGAGCATTTTCAGTTCCCATCTCTATGCCAATGACACAGAAATTCATTTTTCCAGAGAGATGGTATCAGGGGCATTGATGGTCGGAGTAGGGAGCCCTGATCACCCCCATCTGGCCAATGAATCCTCTACTTTCAATATGGCAGGTGAAAAGGTTATAGCATTTTCTAGGTTATAGCGATCGCTTGCTTGGGTTTGCACAGCCCAAAGGATGTTCCTGGGAATATGAGGTCATGGTTTGAGGTCCAGTTCTCACCAGTAGGAACCAGGAAGAGCCTCTTGAAGAACTGAATCAGAGTTGGGTACGTGGTCCCCAAAGGAGGGGCGTAGTGGAGTAAGATCCCAGGTTGTTCGATGCTGTGTGGGTTTATACATTGGGCAGCCTAAGGCTACCTAGTAAAGTGTGTATCATGAAACAGCTCTTACAACTTAATGGGACTTAGTGTCTAGGCCTCTTTTTGGCCCATTAGAAACTAGTTTGTTAGCCTCAAAAATGAATTAGGCTGACAAAAATTATTTTAGATTGATAGACAGGATGAAAAGAAAGATTCCAAGTGGGAGATTCAGTAACCTACTCAACTTGTCTCTCTGGGTAACAGCCTTCTACTCTTTGAATAAACAATGATTCTAAAAGAGACTCTGGGGCAGCCCACACACATAACATGCTCTCACCTACACCAGGTATCGTTTAAAATGTCTGTGCCACACCAGTCCCCTTCTGAGGGAATCTGCCCAAGCCCACACTCTCTGTCGATGGGCCCAGCCATACTCTGTACCTCACTCTGGACACAGCTTCAGAACACACTGAACACTGGACACAGCTTCAGCCCAGGGTCAGCATCTCTCCCAAGGGGAGTCCACAGCAAAGACAGCAGTGACCCAAGATTTACATGGCCAGGATCAAAATGTTTAGGCGAGCTGGGCCAATGAGATTTCTCTATAAATATTTGGAACTGGAAGCCTGAGAGGCTCTTTTCGTTATGTGGGCCACCACAAATAGAATGACACAGGTTCAGGGCAACCCTAGTGGGACATGCGTAGTCTGAAGTAATGGGGGCAGATATATGAGTAAGCAAAGGAAGGTGACAGTGGAAGAGGGGCCCAGAGCAGGCACGAGAGGAAAAAAATGCTGTTGGGAGGGAGAGATCAAGTAGAAGGTAGCCCTGAGCTCTCCTCCCTGCTGTTCCTGGCTTGCACGTCCTTTCAGGCCACTCCTCTCTTCTTGCCACTAGCTCACACAAATGCTGAATTTAAAATACCCCTCTGGTCACTCCAGGGACAGGCTGGCATTTGCCAGGTGGCGCATCGGGGAGGTCCATGGAGGCACATTTCTCTTTCAGTTTCCAGCTAGATGGGGTGTCCAGTTTCTTACACGACACGACTTTGTTTTCCCTTCTTCACAGGCAGAAACTGCTTATGGTTGCACACTCTCGACATTAAATATATGGTACCTGCATCCAGGTCAATCGGTGGAAAGTAGTGGTTTTTACCCCAGAAACTGATTGTTTGATCACAGACTTATCAGAGCTGGAAACTCTCACTTTTGAAATGATTCTTTACTGCAGTCTTGACTATAGTCTCATTTTTCTTCCTGAGGACACATTTTAAAGAGCCAGGTGGTACATAGGCTGCTGCAGAACTCTCTGTGTTCTCTCCCCCACCCCCTCAGATTAGCTTCAAACACTTCTTTTTAATTCAGGAAAATATTTATGGCCATTTGTTTAGCACTATCCCAAATATCTCATTTGGTCCTCAAGCAATGAGGTGATGGAAGTACATGAGGTAGTATTTCTCACAAATATAAAATTAGGGACCTACAGCAAAGAGAGAGATAGTAACTTACAGAAAGTCACACAGCACTGGCAAGTAGCAGAGCCGAGTCTTGAATCCAAGCCTTCTGATGCACGTCCGCTGTCTTTTCTGCCACAACAGAGGACATCTCTAATTTTTTTGCTACCAGAGTTTCCCATTAAATTAGTACTGTAAATAGTATAATTAGGTTGAATCAAAAGTCCTTTGCCTTTGGACAGAATATCTTTGGGGCACACATGTATGCTGAAAAGAAAAGTACACACTGGACTTCCTCTGCTCATCTGCAATGGTCGACAGAACTCAAAGCCATGACCCTCAACTGCCAATGTGTTAAAAAGCATTAAAGTGTTCCTGGTGTTCATTGTTTCTTCCAATTGTTCATTTATTTAAAATGTACTTAGTGAGTGCCTGCTATATGCCAGACATTACTTTACCAACTAGAGGTAAACATGAATAACGTGAGACAAAGTCCCTATCTTCACGAAACTTGCATTTTGGAGGGGAGGAGGACAGTAATAAGGAATTACATAGAGTCACGTAGAGATAAGTGCTATGGAAAAACAAAAGAGCATAGTAAAAAAAAACAGCAAGTGACAGGGAGATCATAAGGGAGTCAGACAAGGACTGAGGAAGTGACATTTGGTGTGGAAGCAAGGCCTGCGAAAATGTGGGGAAGAGTTCCAGCAGAAGGAACAGCAAGTGCGAAGCCCTGTGCCAGGAGAATGCTTGGTGCATCTGAAGAATAACAAGGAGGCTGGCGTGGCTGGAGCTGTGTATCTGAGGGGATGAGCAGTAGGAAATGAGGGAGGAGGGTGAGCCAGGCAGGGTCAGATAAGTCATGGTAGAGCCTTTGGATTTTATCTAAAGTGTGATAGGAAGAGAGCATGACATTATTTGGTTTATGATTTAAGAGGACCACTAGCAGGGGTTTTTGGAGAAAAGACTGTAGGATGCAGACGTAAGAAAACAAGTGAGAAAGCCACTGCAGTGGTAGACGCAAGAGAGGATGGCGCTATATATTGCTCCCATTGGCACAATTCTGTTTCTTCCATTTCTCTTGACCCCCATGTCTCCCTCTGCTCCTCTTTGCACCAAAGCTCCTCCAGACAGGAGAAGATTCACTGTTTCCACTTTGTCTGTTCTTATTCTCTCTTAATCTCTTAACATTCATGTTTTTATTTTTTTAATCTTTATTGGAGTATAATTGTTTTACAATGGTGTGTTAGTTTCTGCTTTATAACAGAGTGAATCAGCTACACATATACATATATCCCCATATCTCCTCCCTCTTGCTTCTCCCTCCCACCATTCCTGGCCCACCCCTCTAGGTGGTAAAAAAGCACCGAGCAGATCTCCTTGTGCTATGCGGCTGCTTCCCACTACTTATCTATTTTACATTTGGTAGTGTATATATATGTCCATGCCACTCTCTCACTTAATGCCAGCTTACTCTTCCCCCTCCCCATGCCCTCAACTTCATTGTCTACGTCTGTGTCTTTATCCTTGTCCTGCTCCTAGGTTCTTCAGATTTTTTTGTTTTTTTTTAGATTCCATATATATATGTGTTAGCATACAGTATTTGTTTTTCTCTTTCTGACTTACTTCACTCTGTATGACAGATCCTAGGTCCATCTACCTCACTACAGATAACTCAATTTTGTTTCTTTTTATGGCTGAGTAATATTCCATTGTATACATGTGTCACATCTTCTTTATCCATTCATCTGTTGATGGACACTTAGGTTGCTTCCATGTCCTGCTTATTGTAAATAGTGCTGCAATGAACATTGTGGTACATGATTCTTTTGGAATTATGGTTTTCTCAGGGTATATGCCCAGTAGTGGGATTGCTGGGTCGTATGGTTGTTCTATTTGTAGTTTTTTCAGGAACCTCCATACTGTTCTCCATAGTGGCTGTATCAATTAACATTCCCACTAACAGTGCAAAAGGGTTCCCTTTTCTCCACACCCTCTCCAGCATTTATTGTCTCTAGATTTTTTTAATGATGGCCATTCTGAGCAGTGTGAGGTGATACCTCATTGTAGTTTTGATTTACATTTCTTTAATGATTAGTGATGTTGAGCATCCTTCCATGTGTTGGTTGGCGATCTGTATATCTTCTTTGGAGAAATGTCTATTTAGGTCTTCTGCCCATTTTTCGATTGGGTTGTTTGTTTTTTCGATATTGAGCTGCATGAGCTGCTTGTATATTTTGGATATTAATCCTTTGTTAGTTGCTTCATTTGCAAATATTTTCTCCCATTCTGAGTGTTCTCTTTTCATCTTGTTTATGGTTTCCTTTGCTGTGCAAAAGCTTTTAAGTTTCATTAGGTCCCATTTGTTTATTTTTGTTTTTATTTCCATTTCTCTAGGAGGTGGGTAAAAAAAGATTTTGTTGTGATTTATGACATAGAGTGTCCTGCCTATGTTTTCCTCTAAGCGTTTTATAGTGTCTGGCTTTACACTTAGGTCTTTAATCCATTTTGAGTTTATTTTTGTATACAGTGTTCGAGAGTGTTCTAATTTCATTCTTTTACATGTAGCTGTCCAGTTTTCCCAACACCACTTATTGAAGAGATTGTCTTTTCCCCATTATATATTCTTGACTCCTTTATCAAAGATGAGGTGACCATATGTGTATGGGTTTATCTCTGGGCTTTCTATCCTGTTCTATTGATCTATATTTCTGTTTTTGTGCCAGTACCATACTGTCTTGATTACTGTAGCTTCATAGTATAGTCTGAAGTCTGGGATCCTGACTCCTCCAGCTCCATTTTTCTTTCTCAAGATGGCTTTGGCTATTCGGGGTCTTCTGTGTTTCCATACAAATTGTGAAATTTTTTGTTCTAGTTCTGTGAGAAATGCCATTGGTAGTTTGATAGGGATTGCATTGAATCTGTAGATTGCTTTGAGTAGTATAGTCATTTTCACAATGTTGATTCTTCCAATCCAAGAACATGGTATATCTTTCCATCTGTATCACCTTTAATTTCTTTCGTCAGTGTCTTATAGTTTTCTGCATACAAGTCTTTTGTCTCCTTAGGTAGGTTTATTCCTAGGTATTTTATTCTTTTTGTTGCAGTGGTACATGGGAGTGTTTCCTTAATTTCTCTTTCAGATTTTTCATCATTAGTGTATAGGAATGCAAGAGATTTCTGTGCATTAATTTTATATCCTACTACTTTACTAAATTCATTGAATAGCTCTAGTAGCTTTCGTGGTGACATCTTTAGGAATCTCTATGTATAGTATCAGGTCACCTGAAAACAGTGACAGTTTTATTTCTTCTTTTCTGATTTGGATTCCTTTTATTTCTTTGGTGTCTCTGATTGCTGTGGCTAAAACTTCCAAAAATATGCTGAATAATAGTGGTGAGAGTGGGCAACCTTGTTTTGTTCCTGACCTTAGTGGAAATGGTTTCAGTTTTTCAGCATTGAGAATGAGATTGGCTGTGTGTTTGTCATATATGGCCTTTATTATGTTGAGGTAAGTTCCCTCTATGGCTACTTTGGGAGGGTTTTTATCATAAATAGGTGTTGAATTTTGTCAAAAGCTTTTTCTGCATCTCTTGAAATGATCATATGGTTTTTATTCTTCAATTTGTTAATATGGTGTATCACATAGGTTGATTTGCGTATATTGAAGAATCCTTGCATCCCTGGGATAAACCCCACTTGATCATAGTGTATGATCCTTTTAATGTCCTGTTGGATTCTGTTTGCTAGTATTTAGTTGAGGATTTTTGCAACTATGTTCATTAGTAATATTGGCCTGTCGTGTTCTTTTTTTGTAACGTCTTTGGTTTTGGTATCAAGGTGATGGTGGCCTTGTTGAATGAGTTTGAGAGTGTTTCTCTCTCTGCCATATTTTGGAAGAGTTTCAGAAGGATAGGTGTTAGATCTTCTGTAAATGTTTGATAAAATTCGCCTGTGAAGCCATCTGCTCCTGGGATTTTGTTTGTTGGAAGGTTTTTAATCACAGTTTCAATTTCAGTGCTTGTTATTGGTCTGTTTATATTTTCTATTTCTTCCTGGTTCAATCTCCGAAGGTTGTGCTTTTCTAAGAATTTGTCCATTTCTTCCAGGTTGTCCATTTTATTGGCATGAAGTTACTTGTAGTAATCTCTCATGATCCTTTGTATTTCTGTAGTGTCGTTTGTTACTTCTCCTTTTCTAATTTCTAATTCTGTTGATCTGAATCTTCTCCTGTTTTTTCTTGATGAGCCTGGCTAATGGTTTATCAATTTTGTTTATCTTCTTAAAGAACCAGCTTTTAGTTTTATTGATCTTTGCTGTCATTTCCTTCATTTCTTTTTCATTTATTTCTGATCTGATATTTATGATTTCTTTCCTTCTGCTAACTTTGGGGGGTTTTTGTTTTTCTTTCTCTAACTTCTTTAGGAGTAAGTTTGTTTATTTGAGATGTTTCTTGAGGTAGGATTGGATTGTTATAAACTTCCCTCTTAGAACTGCTTTTGCTGCATCCCATAGATTTTGGGTCATCGTGTTTTCATTGTCATTTGTTTCTAAGTATTCTTTGATTTCTTCAGTGATCTCTTGGTTATCATATAGTGTATTGTTTAGCCTCCATGTGTTTGTATTTTTTACAGTTTTTTTCCTGTAATTGATATCTAGTCTTGTAGCATTGTTGTCAGAAAAGATATGTGATTTCATTTCAATTTTCTTAAATTTACAAAGGCTTGATTTGTGACCCAAGATATAATCTATCCTGGAGAATGTTCCATGAGAACTTGAGAAGAACGTGAATTTTCTTTTTTTTGGATGGAATGTCCTATAAATATCAATTAAGTCCATCTTGTTTAATGCATCATTTAAAGCTTGTATTTCCTTATTTATTTTCATTTTGGTTGACGTGTCCATGGTGAAAGTAGCGTGTAAAAGTCCCCTACTATTATTGTGTTACTGTCTATTTCCCCTTTTATGGCTGTTAGCATTAGCCTTATATATTGTGGTGCACCTATGTTGGGTGCATAAATATGTACAATTGTTATTTCTTCTTCTGGGATTGATCCCTTGATCATTATGTAGTGTCCTTCTTTGTCTCTTGTAATAGTCTTTATTTTTCTTAATTATTTATTTTTTTTTTGCGGTATGCGGGCCTCCCACAGCTGTGGCCTCTCCCGCTGCAGAGCACAGGCTCCGGACATGCAGGCTCAGTGGCCATGGCTCACGGGCTTAGCCGCTCTGTGGCATGTGGGATCTTCCCAGACTGGGGCACAAACCTGTGTCCCCTGCGTTGGCAGGTGGACTCTCAACAACTGCGCCACCAGGGAAGCCCAATAGTCTTTATTTTAAAGTCTATTTTGTCTGATACGAGAATTGCTACTCCAGCTTTCTTTTTTTTTTTTTTTTTTTTTTTTTTGCAGTACGCAGGCCTCTCACTGTTGTGGCCTCTCCCATTGTGGAGCACAGGCTCCGGACATGCAGGCTCAGCAGGCATGGCTCACGGGCCCAGCTGCTCTGTGGCATGTGGGATCTTCCCAGACCAGGGCACGAACCCATCTCCCCTGCATCGTCAGGCAGACTCTCAACCACTGCGCCACCAGGGAAGCCCTCCAGCTTTCTTTTGATTTCCATTTGCTTGGAATGTCTTTTTCTGTCCCCTTACTTTCAGTCTGTGTGTGTCCATAGATCTGAAGTGGTTCGCTTGTATATAACATATATACAGGTCTTGTTTCTGTATCCATTCAGCCATTCTATGACTTTTCTTTAGAGCATTTAATCCACTTATGCTTAAGGTAATTATGGATATGTATGTTCCTATTACCATTTTCTTCATTGTTTTTGGTTTGTTATTGTAGGTCTTTTCGTACTCTTGCGTTTCCTGCCTAAAGAAGTTACTTTAGCATTTGTTGTAAAGCTGGTTTGGTGGTGCTGAATTCTCTTAGCTCTTGCTTGTCTATAAAGGTTTTAATTTCTCTGTCGAATCTGAATGAGATCCTTGCTGGGTAGAGTAATCTTGGTTGTAGGCTGTTCCCTTTCATCACTTTAAATATGTCCTGCCACTCCCTTCTGGCTTGCAGACTTTCTGCTGAAAGATGAGCTGTTAACCTTATGGGGATTCCTTTGTATGTTATTTGTTGTTTTTCCCTTGCTGCTTTTAATACTTTTTCTTTGTATTTAACTTTTGATAGTTTGATTATTATGTGTCTTGGTTTGTTTCTCCTTGGATTTATCCTGTATGGGACTCTCTGTCCTTCCTGAACTTGATTGACTATTTCCTTTCCCATATTAAGGAAGTTTTCGACTATAATCCTTCAAAGATTTTCTCAGACCCTGTCTTTATCTCTTCTTTTTCTGGGACCCATATAATTCGAGTGTTGGTGCATTTAATATTGTCCCAGAGGTCTCTGAGACTGTTCTCAATTCTTTTCATTCTTTTTTCTTTGTTCTGTGGTGCAGTAGTTATTTCGACTATTTTATCTTACAGGTCACTTATCCGTTCTTCTGCCTCAGTTATTCTGCTATTGATCCCATCTAGAGTATTTTTAATTTCATTTATTGTGTTGTTCATCGTTGTTTGTTTCATCTTTAGTTCTTCTAGGTCCTTGTTAAATATTTCTTGCATTTTCCATTCTATTTCCAAAATTTTGGATCATCTTTACTATCATTACTCTGAATTCTTTTTTCAGGTAGACTGCCTATTTACTGTTCATTTATTTGGTCTGGTGGGTTTTTACTTTGCTCCTTCATCTGCTGTGTATTTCTCTGTCTTGTCATTTTGTTTAACTTAATGTGTTTGGGGTCTCCTTTCTGCAGCCTGCAGGTTCGTAGTTCCCATTGTTTTGGGTGTCTATCCCCAGTGGGTAACGTTGGTTCAGTGGGTTCTGTGGGCTTCCTAGTGGAGGGAACTGGTGCCTGTGTTCTGGTGGATGAGGCTGGATCTTGTCTTTCTGGTGGGCAGGTCCACGTCTGGTGGTGTGTTTCAGGGTGTCTTTGAACTTAGTATGATTTTAGGCAGCCTCTCTGCTAATAGGTGGGGTTGTGTTCCTGTCTTGCTAGTTGTTTGGCATAGGGTGTCCAGCACTGGAGCTTTCTGGTCATTGAGTGGAGCTGGGTCTTAGCGTTGAGATGGAAATCTCCGGGAGAGCTCTCACTGATTGATATTACGTGGGGCCAGGAAGTCTCTCTGGTGATCCAATGTCCTGAACTCAGCTCTCACACATCAGAGGCTCAGGCCTGACACCTGGCTAGAGCATCAAGGTCCTGTCAGCCACACGGTCAGGTAAATGGGGGAGTTTCTTCCATTTTGGGAAATCTGAGGTTTTCTGCCAGTGTTCAGTAGGTATTCTGTAGGAGTTGTTCCACATGCAGATCTATATTTGATGTATTTGTGGGGAGGAAGGTGATCTCCACGTCTTACTCCTCTGCCGTCTTGACGTTCCATCCAATGCCAAAAAGCCAAAACTCTTGATCATCCATCTTTGCTTCTCAGACCATGCCCTACTCTCTTCTTCTCCTGTACATGCTCCAGCCACCTTGCTGTTCCTTGAACATGCCCATTATATTCCAACTTTAGGGACTTTGCATTGGCTGTTTCCACTATCAGAAACACTATCTCTAAAACATCTGTGCGACTGAATCCCTCTCCTCCTTCAAGACTTTATTTAAATTTTATCTTTTAAAATTAATACTGTTCCCCTGCTTCCCTGATATGCTCTGTCCCCTTTATTCAGCTTTATTCTCTTCCATGGTGCTGATCATCCTCAAACATTTAGATATTATGCTTAATTTGGTGGTCTGTCTTCCCCAACTACAGTTTAAGCTCCTTGAAGGCAACAGTTTTGTCTCTTCCCTAATGAAATCAAAGTTTATGGAATATAATCATGCCTATAATTAGTGTTCAAAAAATATTTATTGGAGATTAGGGACCAAGATGGTGGAGTAGAAGGACGTGCTCTCACTCCCTCTTGCAAGAACACCAGAATCACAACTAGCTGCTGGAAAATGATTGACAGGAAGACACTGGAACTCACCAGAAAATATACCCCACATCCAAAGACAAAGGAGAAGACAAAATGAGACGATATGAGGGGCACAATCACAGTAAAATCAAATTCCGTAAGTTCTGGGTGGGTGACTCACAGACTGGAGAACACTTATACCACAAAAGTCCACCCACTGGAGTGAAGGTTCTGAGCCACAGTCAGGTTCCCAACCTGGGGGTCTGGCAACTGGAGGAGGAATTCCTAGAGAATCAGACTTTGAAGGCTAGTGAGGTTTGATTGCAGGGCTTCAACAGGACTGGGGGAAACAGAGACTCCACTTTTGGAGGGCACACACAAAGTAATGTGTGCATCGGGACACAGGGGAAGGAGCAGTGACCCCAGGGGAGACTGAACTAGACCTACCTGCTAGTTTTGGAAGGTATCCTGCAGAGGTGGGCGGTGGCTGTGGCTCACTGTGGGGACAAAGACACTGGCAGCAGAAGTTCTGGGAAGTACTCCTTGGCGTGAAACCTCCCAGAGTCTGCCATTAGCCCCACCAAAGAGCCCAGGTAGGCTCCAGTGGTTGGGTTGCCTCAGGCCAAACAACCAACAGGGAGGGAAGTCAGTCCCACCCATCAGCAGTCAAGCAGATTAAAGTTTTACTGATCTCTGCCCACCAGAGCAAAAGCCAGCTCTACCCACGACTAGTCCCTCCCATCAGGAAACTTGCACAAGCCTCTAAGCTAGCCTCATCCACCAGAGGGAAGACAGCAGAAGCAAGAACTACAATCCTGCAGCCTGTGGAACAAAAACCACATTCACAGAAAGAAAAACAAGACAAAAAGCAGAGGACTATGTATGAGATGAAGGAACAAGATAAAACCCCAGAAAAACAACTAAATGAAGTGGAGAGGCAACCTTCCAGAAAAAGAACTCAGAATAATGATAGTGAAGATGATCTGGGACCTCGGAAAAAGAATGGAGGCAAAGATAGAGAAGATGCAAGAAATGTTTAACAAAGACGTAGAAGAATTAAAGAACAAACAAACAGAGATGAACAATACAATAACTGAAATGAAAACTACTCTAGAGGAATCAATAGCAGAACAACTGAGGCAGAAGAACAGATAAGTGACCTGGAAGACAGAATCGTGGAATTCACTCCCACAGAACAGAATAAAGAAAAAAGAATGAAAAGAAATGAAGACAGTCTAAGAGACCTCTGGGACAACATTAAATGCAACAACATTTGCATTACAGGGGTCCCAGAAGGAGAAGACAGAGAGGAAGGACCTGAGAAAACATTAGAAGAGATTAGAGTCCAAAAATTCCCTAACATGGGAAAGGAAGTAGTCACACAAGTCCAGGAAGCACAGTGAGTCACATACAGGATAAATCCAAGGAGAAACATGCAGAGACACATAGTAATCAAACTGGAAAAATTAAAGACAAAGAAAAATTATTGAAAGCAGCAAGGGAAAAACGACCAATAACATACAAGGGAACTCCCATAAGGTTAACAGTTGATTTCTCAGCAGAAGCTCTACAAGAGAGAATAGAGTGGTATGATATACTTAAAGTGATTAAAGGGAAGAAACTACAACCAAGATTACTCTACCCAGCAAGGATCTCATTCAGATTTGATGGAGAAATCAAAACTTTACAGACAAGCAAAAGCTAAGAGAATTCAGCACCACCAAACCAGCTCTACAACAAATGTTAAAGAAAATTCTCTAAGTGGGAAACACAAGAGAAGAAAAGGACATACAAAAACAAACCCAAAACAATTAAGAAAATGGTCATAGGAACATCCATATCGATAATTACCTTAAACGTGAATGGATTGAGTGCTCCAACCAAAAGACACAGGCTTGCTGAATGGATACAAAAACAAGACCCACCTATATGCTGCCTACAAGAGGCCCACTTCAGACCTGGGGACACATACAGACTGAAAGTGAGGGGATGGAAAAAGATATTCCATGCAAATGGAAATCAAAAGAAAGCTGGAGTAGCAATACCCATATCAGATAAAATAGACTTTAAAATAAAGAATGTTACAAGAGACAAGGAAGGAGACTACATAATGATAAAGGGATCAATCCAAGAAGAAGATATAACAATTATAAATATATATGTACCCAACATTGGAATACCACAATACATAAGGTAACTGCTAACAGCTCTAAAAGAGGAAATCAACAGTAACACAATAATAGTGGGGGACTTTAACACCTCATTTACAGCAATGGACAGATCATCCAAAAAGAAAATAAATAAAGAAACAGAAGCTTTAAATGACACAATAGACCAGATACATTTAATTGATATTTATAGGACATTCCATCCAAAAACAGCAGATTACGCTTTCTTCTCAAATGTGCACGGAACATTCTCCAGGATAGGTCACATCTTGGGTCACAAATCAAGCCACAGTAAGTTTAAGAAAATTAAAATCATCTCAAGCATCTTTTCTGACCACAATGCTATGAGATTAGAAATGAATTACAGGTGAAAAAACGTAAAAAGCACAAACACATGGAGGCTAAAAAATACATTACCAAATAACCAAGAGATGACTGAAGAAATCAAAGTATACCTAGAGACAAATGACAATGAAAACATAACAATCCAAAACCTATGGGATGCAGCAAAAGCAGCTCTAAGAAGGAAGTTTATAGCTATACAAGCCTACCTCAAAAAACAAGAAAAATCCCAAATAAACAATCTAACCTTACACCTAAAGGAACTAGAGAAAGAAGAACAGACAAAACCCAAAGTTAGCAGAAGGAAAGAAATCATAAAGATAAGAGCAGAAATAAATGAAATAGAAACAAAGAAAACAACAGCAAAGATCAATAAAATTAAAAGCTGGTTCTTTGAGAAGATAAACAAAATTGACAAACCATTAGCCAGACTCATCAAGAAAAATAGGGAGAGGACTCAAATCAACAAAATTAGAAATGAAAAAGAAGTTACAACAGACATCATAGAAATACAAAGCATCCTAAGAGACTACTACAAGCAACTCTGTGCCAATAAAAAGGACAACCTGGAAGAAATAGACAAATTCTTAGAAAGGTATAAACTTCTAAGACTGAACCAGAAGGAAATAGAAAATATGAACAGACCAATCACAAGTAATGAAACTGAAACTGTGATTAAAAATCTTCCAACAAACAGAAGTCCAGGACCAGATGGCTTCACAGGTGAATTCTATCAAACATTTAGAGAAGAGCTAACACCCATCCTCCTCAAACTCTTCCAAAAAATTGCAGAGGAAAGAACACTCCCAAACTCATTCTATGAGGCCACCATCACCCTGATACCAAAACCAAAGATTGTACAAAAACAGAAAATTACTGACCAATATCTCTGATGAATATAGAGGCAAAAATCCTCAACGAAATACTAGCAAACAGAATCGAACAACACATTAAAAGGATCATATACCATGATCAAGTAGGATTTATCCCAGGGATGCAAGGATTCTTCAATATACGTAAATCAATCAATGTGATAAACCATAATAACAAACTGAAGAATAAAACCCATATGATCACCTCAATAGATGCAGAAAAAGCTTCTGACAAAATTCAACACCCATTTATGATAAAAACTCTCCAGAAAGTGGGCATAGAGGGAACCTACCTCAACATAATAAAGGCCATATATGACTAGCCCACAGCAAACATCATTCTCAATGGTGAAAAACTGAAAGCCTTTCCTCTAAGATCAGGAATGAGACAAGTTCCACCACTATTATTCAACAGGGTTTTGGAAGTCCTAGCCACAGCAATCAGAGAAGAAAAAGAAATAAAAGGAATACAAATTGTAAAAGAAGAACTAAAACTGTCACTGTTTGCAGATGACATGATACTATACATAGAGAATCCTAAAGATGCCACCAGAAAATTACTAGAGCTAATCAATGAAGTTGGTAAAGTTGCAGGATATAAAATTAATGCACAGAAATCTCTTGAATTCCTATACACGAATGATGAAAAATCTGAAAGGGAAATTAAGGAAACGCTCCCATTTACCATTGCAATGAAAAGGATAAAATACCTAGGAAAAAACCTACCTAGGGAGGTAAAAGACCTATATGCAGAAAACTATAAGACACTGATGAAAGAAATTAAAGATGACACCAACAGATGGAGAGATATACCATGTTCTTGGATTTCAATACTGTGAAAATGACTATACTGCCCAAAGCAATCTACAGATTCAATGCAATCCCTATTAAATTACCAATGGCATTTTTTACAGAACTAGAACAAAAGATCTCAAAATTTGTATGGAGATACAAAAGACCCCGAATAGCCAAGGCAGACTTGAGGGAGAAAAACGGAGCAGGATGAATCAGACTCCTTGTCTTCAAACTATACTACAAAGCTACAGTAATCAAGACAATATGGTACTGACACAAAAACAGAAATGATCAATGGAACAAGATAAAAAGCCCAGAGATAAACCCATGCATTTATGGTCAACTAATGTATGACAAAGGAGGCAAGGATATACAATGGAGAAAAGATAGTCTCTTCAATAAGTGGTGCTGGGAAAACTGGACAGCTACATGTAAAAGAATGAAATTAGAACACTCCCTACCACCATACACAAAAATAAACTCAAAATGGATTAGAGACCCAAATGTAAGACCGGACACTATAAAACTCTTAGAGGAAAACATAGGAAGAACACTCTTTGACATAAATCACAGCAAGATCTTTTTTTGATCCACCTCTTAGAGTAATGGAAATAAAACCAAAAATAAACAAATGGGACCTAATGAAACTTCAAAGCTTTTGCACAGCAAAGGAAACCATAAACAAGTTGAAAACACAGCCTTCAGAATGGGAGAAAATATTTTCAGATGAATCAATGGACAAAGGATTAATCTCCAAAATATATAAACAGCCATGCAGCTCAATATTAAAAAAACAAACAACCCAATCCAAAAGTGGGCAGAAGACCTAAAAAGACATTTCTCCAAAGAAGACATACAGATGGCCAAGAAGCACATGGAAAGCTGCTCAACATCACTAATTATTAGAGAAATGCAAATCAAAGCTACAATGAGGTATCACCTCATACTCGTTAGAATGGGCATCATCAGAAAATCTACAAACAGCAAATGCTGGAGAGGGTGTGGAGAAAAGGGAACCCTCTTGCACTGTTGGTGGGAATGTAAATTGATACAGCCACTGTGGAGAACAGTATGGAGGTTCCTTAAAAAACTACAAATAGAACTACCATATGACCCAGCAATCCCACTACTGGGCATATATCCTGAGAAAACCATAATTCAAAAAGGCACATGCACCCCAATGTTCATTGCAGCATTATTTACAATAACCAGGTCATGGAAGCAACCTAAATGCCCATAAATAGATGAATGGATAAAGAAGATGTGGTACATATATATAATAGAATATTACTCAGCCATAAGAAGGAATGAAATTTGGTCATTTGTAGAGATGTGGGTGGATCTAGAGACTGACATACAGAGTGAAGTAAGTCAGAAAGAGAGAAACAAATATTGTATATTAATGCATATATGTGGAACCCAGAAAAATGGTACAGATGAACCAGTTTGCAGGGCAGAAATTGAGACACAGATGTAGAGAACAAACTTATGGACACCAAGGTGGGAAAGCGGTGGGGGTGTGGGGGGTGTGCTGTGATGAATTGTGCAATTGGGATTGACATGTATACACTGATGTGTAAAAAATTGATGACTAAGAAGGACCTGCTGTATAAAAAAAATTAATTAAAATTAAAAATTAAAAAATACATATATTTATTGAATGGATGAAAGAATAAGAAGATGATACTAAATGTTGTCTAATTTTTTCTCTAAATATGTCCCCAAAGGTAATACCAAGCAGTCATGTAAACAGTTACAATATTTAATGGCTTGGAAATCTATTTATGACCTAGTGGTAAAATTTTTACAATCAGGGCTTTCAGAGAAATAGTTACAATATTATCTAAGTGTTATTTAAGCAATGTATATATTTTCATTAGAGAAGAATGAGAGGAAATATTTATCTAGCCAGTATTTCTGAAGTGCCTACTATGTACCAGGCATTGTGCCTATTAACTCTCCCTGGGGTGAGGTTATAAATTGATTTTATTTCCTCTTTTTGCTCGTCTGTATTTTCTGTGTTTCTGTGCTAGTCACCTATTAATTTTATATTAAAAATAATTAAGCTGAGAGCTTTTATTTGTTGATGTGCTTTAGTGGCTGTCTTTGGGAAGTGCATTTTCAGGATAAATGCATAGCCCTATGTTCATACTGGTTTACTACAGTAGCCATGGAAGAGGCTACAAGTGGAGTTTTTTCTTAAATTCCGCTAACTAGAGAGAATCTCAGATCTCATTGCCTGTTCAAACAACTGCAGGGACAGCTATGACATCAGCAATCAACATTCCTCCAGCAACCAAAGAGATATTCTAGGCAATTTGTAAGCTACTGGGGGAAGAGCAGACATTTTACCATTGCCCATCCCTGGTCCCTCATATTTTAATTGCTTGTTAGTAAGACACTTTGGAAAGTCTTGAGCATGAGAGAGACAAAACACTGTAAATTCCAGTATAATTTCCTTGTATTCATTAAATCACTGCCAATGTGAACATGATTTCCTTAGTACAGAGGGTGTACTACCATTTCTAAGAATGGTAAATTCTATGTACAGGTTTGAAGAGCAAACTTTACCTGGAGTTTATTCCCTGTAGGTATTTCTATAACATGTTATTTGAAGATTCCTCTATTTCAATTTTTAAAAACCTCCGTCCGCACATGCTGTCCTAGGCTGTGAAATTCTCAGCATTTGAGTGGGAGAGATGTTTCCCAATGCTGATTTTTTTCCCACTGTCACTGTGTGCTTTGTTATATCTGTCAGTTAATGAAATGCTTAATTAGCTCTTCCTTTTTGCCACAGAATCATTTTATAAAACAGCAATTTAAGAGCTTTGAAAATGAGACATCTCTATGTGGCACAAAGGTATTGAAGTCCAGGTGTGTCCTTTAGCCATCTTTGTCTAATTGAAATAATCATGAAGGGTTTCTCCTGGTTCAACACAAGACACAGGCTTCTCTACAGGCATGGGTTGCTGGCGATGTTGGCCACACCAGCTCTACTTCCTGAGGACCCTAAATATCACTTGCTTTATCTGTAAATGACCAACTGGGGCAAATCAGGGAGAGTCATCCTGGTTTCTGGGAAAATACTTCCAGTGAAGTTCACTCTAGGCTACTTAGAAGCTTTTTCTCTCCAATGACATCGACAGCAAAAGTCTTCACCCATCTTGACCACACTATGATGAGCAATGCAGTTGGAGAGTCGATAGCTTTTCTGAGGGTTCTACTGCTCCTCAATGCAATTCACATTGTCAGTTATAATCTAGTCAGTCAACTGCTCTAATCTTTTTTTTTTTCCAGTTTGAGTCTTACTTTTATTTTTATTTATTTATTTTAACATCTTTATTGGAGTATAATTGCTTTACAATGGTGTGTTAGTTTCTGCTTTATAACAAAGTGAATCAGCTATACACATACATATATCCCCATATCTCCCTCCCTCTTGCATCTCACTCCCACCCTCCCTATTCCACCCCACTAGGTGGTCACAAAGCACCGAGCTGATCTCCCTGTGCTATGTGGCTGCTTCCCACTAGCTATCTATTTTACATTTGGTAGTGTATATACGTCCCTGCCACTCTCTCACTTCGTCTCAGCTTACCTTTCCCCCTCCCCGTGTCCTCAAGTCCATTATCTACGTCTGCCTCTTTATTCCTCTCCTGCCCCTAGGTTCTTCAGAACTTTTTTTTTTCTAGATTCCATTTAAATGTGTTAGCATACAGTATTATTTTCTCTTTCTGACTTACTTCACTCTGTATGACAGTCTCCAGGTCCATCCACCTCACTACGAATAACTCAATTTCGTTTCTTTTTATGGTGGAGTAATATTCCATTGTATATACGTGCCACATCTTCTTTATCTATTCATCTGTCGATGGACACTTAGGTGGCTTCCACGTCCTGGCTACTGTAACTTAAAAGCGTTTTCACAGCAAAGGAAACCATAAACAAGACAAAAAGACAGACCTCAGAATGGGAGAAAACATTTGCAAATGAAGCAACTGACAAAGGATTAATCTCCAAAATATACAAGCAGCTCATGCAGCTCAATATCAAAAAAACAAACAACCCAATCCAAAAGTGGGCAGAAGACCTAAATAGACATTTCTCCAGAGAAGATATACAGATTGCCAACAAACACATGAAAGGATGCTCAACATCACTAATTAGTAGAGAAACGCAAATCAAAACTACAATGAGGTATCACCTCACACCAGTCAGAACGGCCATCATCAAAAAATTTACAAACAATAAATGCTGGAGAGGGTGTGGAGAAAAGGGAACTGCTATAATCTTAATGAACTTATTTTCCCTCCCTCCACTCCATCCACCTTGTCATCCCTCCAGCCTTTGCATTTGCCTCCTTAGAAGGTGATGCGCTCAGCCAGCCGCCTGCCCATGTTTCCTTTCCTGTTTAGCCTCTTTGGCCCTAGGAGTGAACAAGGGTGTTTTCTAAACAAGAGTGTGTTTTATCTGTAGTCAAACTGGGATTTCAAGTGTGAGCTGTTTTTTTTTTCCCCTTGGCTGGCTTATATTTGCTCAGGGAAAAACTAGCAGGCAAATCAGCTGCCATATCGCCCGAGGTGACCAGTCAAAAGCTAAGACCTTCTCAGGATGTTGCTATAACTACTATTTTCAGCCAGAATAGACATTCTTTCTGCTTGTAAGGATGGCAATTTGGTTGGGTTAGGAGGTGCCACAGGAAACAAGAGCTCAAGGCTGATCACCGTTATGCAGACCTGGATGACGGCACACGCATGATCAGCTGATTGCATTAATGTATCAGTGCATTCATTTAATGTAGTCAAGGTCAAGGAGGTCTGCTTCTCAGTGGTGCTAGACAGGAAGCTCAAAATATTATGTATGCTGGCAACAAGTGCCATGATTGATTTTTGTTATGGAATTAATATGTCAAGAGTTGCAGTTGCAGGTTTGCTGCTGTGAATTATATCTCTGGTTCAGCTGGAAGACACAGTGCTGGAGAAAAGGGCTAAACTGTCTTTGGCTATTTGCCTCAATAGGAGCTTTGTTAAGTCCTTGTTGCTGCTGCTGCTGTTGATAGGGAGGTATATGTGAGGGCTGGGGCCCAACCTCATTCCATTGAAATTGCAATTAAAAGAGACCCCCCATGTAATGGTAGCCAGATCAAATGTGGATGGATGGTTGGGTTGAGTTTATTAACCTTTGGGTTCCTCTGCAGAGATCCTGATTTAGTACATCCGGGTGGAGCCTAGGGAGCTATATTTTAACAAACATCATGGGTGGTCAGCAGCCTCAGTTGGAAAACAGGCATAAGGTGTGGAGACTTCACTGTGGTTGATGAGTCACTAGACAAAAAATTTACATGTCATAGCGTAGATGTGAGGGAAGCCCATGAGAGGCGTTAGGTAGAGATGAATTGGCATTTTAGAAGGAACACTCAGGCAATAGTACACAAGTGGACTGGAGACAGGGAAGTCTAACATAGTGTGAACAGTGAGGAAGCTGCGATGCAATAGGGAATTATCATATTACTTTGAGGTGAGGACACACATTAGGGCTGTCATCCTGACCCCCAACAAAGCTTGGTATTCACAGCAAAGGAATGTATTCACCATGGCCCAAGGTAATCATCCTTCATTTTGTATCCATCACACTGTAAAGAGTCATTGTATAGACTGGTCTCTTTCGAAATGAATTTAATTTTGATTCCCATTCCTCTCCTCTTTCCATCTGTATCCCTGATGCTCCTCGGTACCCAAGTGCTGGTTTGAGGGAAGCTATTTTCTTTTGGGAGTCATAAAATAATTATATGACTGATTGTTCAAACATACTACTCATTACTATTCAAAAAAAGGTGGTCAAACTTTTTTTAGAGAATCATGAGATTTTGTTGTTGTTTTGTTTTTCAAAAATATCTCAGCCGGTGCTCAATTGATTGGCAATTTTAAACCCTTAAAGGCAGGGAATATAGAAACACAGAATCCTGGGACCTCAGAAGAGACAGATACCTTACTGATTATCCAGTGAAACTCATCCAAAGCATGAATTTCTTCTACAACAATCCCTCCAAGAAATGTTACCACTAATAGACCAATTATGTCTAAAATATTAAACTAATAATGTCTAAAGCTTACATAGCACTAATGTGCTTTACATTTGTTAATTATTTAATCCTCACAACAACCATATGAGGCAGGCATTGTTTTTAATCTCCATTTTACACTGAGGCACAAAAAGGCACAGCTTGTAAGCGACAGAGCTGGGGACTTGAACCCAGTCAATCTGTCTCTAGAATGTTCCCTTACCCATTATACTCTCCTGCCTTCAGTGCAGGTTTTGCTTGACTACTTCCAGGCATGGGGAGTTCACTAGCCCCAGAAACAGCCTACTTCATTCTTGTCCGTTCTGGCGCTTGGACATTCTTCCAATGACCTAAAGTTTTCTTTTCTTTTCTTTTTAATTTTTATTAGAGTATAGTTGCTTTACTATGTGTGTTAGTTTCTACTGTACAGCAAAGTGAATCAGCTCTACATATACATATTTTCTTCTCTGATATTTCCACCCATTGAGCCCTTTGGAGTAATAAGAATGTTTAATATGTCTGTTGCCAAAAATCTTTTCCTGGGAATTCAAATTTGCCCTCCGTGACTTAAAATGCCTACGTCAGTTCTCTGTAAAGTTTCTGTGTGTGGCAGTTAAAAGCTGGTGTCTTTTTTTCTTTTACAAGTTCTGTTGGTCCCACTCTGAGTGTGTGTTTAATTACTACTGCATTTGTGTGTTGGGTGATGTAATTTTTTTAAATCACAAGAGTAGAACTTTATATTTCCTTATTAAATTTCTTTCAAGATTGAGCCTATATGCGGCAACCTATTGAGATCTACTGCTGGTTTCATGGAAATAATTAATAAAACACGAAGAAATCAAAGCTCAGAGAGATTAAGCTGCCCAAGGTTGTAGGAAATGGAATTTGCACCCAGTTCTAACTTAAAAATACATGCAAATCCAGTCACTTGCTCTTGCTACCAGATCTGCTTTTCACTGCATCTGTTTCTGACTTACCTCCTGCTCAACCCCTGGTCTTCCCACTAATGTGAAAGGGGCGTGGCTGCAGAGGATTGCCTTGTTTCAGCAGCTACTTCACTCTCTGTTCCTCATTTTTATTTGACTTGAATTGTGAGGAAGGATGTTGTCCTGATATAATGCCTAAGCATAGTGTAGCTTTTGGCTTGATAGTGACTCTTTTTAGCCATCTCAACTGTATTATCTGTGATGATGGTTTTTAAAAAAACTTAATTAAAGCCATAATGAAGTTAATTCACTGCTGAACTAATAATGTTCAGAAAAAAGTTATTCCAGAGACCAATGCGAATAAGCAGGAGGGTTTTTAAAGCTCTATTATTGGCCTAAGCGATCATACAAAGTCAAAACTGCCAGCATTATTTTTTCAAGACAGCATGACGCTTAGGAAGGTATTTGTACGTTGTATAATCCAGATAGAAATATGCAACTGTCAAGTGGTATGACAGCCTGTACTGAGAGGGAAGAGTGTAGTAACAGTGGAAATCACCTCAAAGATCACTTTGAATCCTAAAAATAAGGACAGTGATAAGGGAAGAAAAAAATAGAATTCTCACTGCAGGATCCTGAGATAATTTCTAATCTTTTCCAATTTTTCTCTCCCTTTCCCCGTACCAAGATACATCTGTGGACATAGGACATTCCTTACCATCATTTTAGAAGTACCGGTCTCCATTTCTATCTCACATCATGCTCTTCACATCCTTTCTTCTTTAATCAACCTAACAAGGTATTACCAGAAACCAGCTATGATCTTACATCTATGCTAGTTACTCTGAAAGATTCATTGAAAGATAACTACAGTATAATTTTCAGAATTTTAAATCAGTTGGTAAGGCAGACTATACAGAGAAGAAACAGCCTTCCTGCTGATATATTCAGTGCCTCTTCGAGGACTGAATCCATCATGCTAGATACATATGCTATAAGAATTACATAATTTATTCATTTATCCTAAAGACATCCAGTGAATGCCTGCATGTGGAGGATTCTAGAGGAGGCCTGGAGAAACAAAGATGAATCAGATATGCTCCCCGACCTCAGGGGCACAAATGCTACTGAGAGACAGAAACATAAGCGGATGATCGGAAATCACCACGGTTGGGCTTTTTGTTAGGCTTGGAAAGACGGGTAAGGTTTTACTATAGGCGGAGCAAAAAGGAGTTGGGAAGACGGCACAATTCAGCTCAGCACGAGGAAAGGAGCAATATAGGAGCGTGGTAAGGTACACAGACTGGGGAAGGAGGGGCTTTTTATTCGGAGGAGGACTGCACTGCAGAGGAGTGAGGAAGCCAGCCTGATCTGCAGGACCACCTTGTGGCTTCAGCAGTTACAGTGTTGCTAGGCCCCTGTGTTGGGAAGACTTACAGCAAGATGCTCTGCCTTGCTAAAATAGACACCTAAAGTATTTATTTTTCATGACTTTTATTTTAATACTTGCATTGTTTTGTGACATTATTTTATATATATACCAGCCTTAACAATGTCTTTCTACCCCTTGTACACCAACCCTAACATCTATAGGATGCAGACCAAGGTATACAATATGTATAAATATTTATAATTCACAAATCAATGTAACAAAATGTCAAATGAAAACTGTTCTGCCTTTCTACCTTGACAAATATATCTTCATAACAACCTGGAAGATCAGTTTTGAATTTAAGAGTTCCTGGAACCCTCCCAGTTCCATGTTGGCATTTGGTGGTTTGGGAAAATCTCCTCGATTAGCCCCCTGCTCACTCTTCCCATCCTTGACTCCATCCCTCACTGTGGGATGTTCAAATGTATCTGGATACCTCTGTCCTTTGACGAGCTCCATCTCATCCCTCTCTCCGACCACGACCAACCACTCACTGGTCATACCCATGGCCTAGAGGGATGTTCATTTGAGGTTTGGTCCACTCTTGGGAGGACATAATGTCAGGGAAGAATTCTGCATAAGCCTTAGTAGTGGGCTTTGAGACGTGGATGATGAGTACCCAAAATGCAGCCTAGAAGTCGAGATTTGGGGAGATGCAGGTTCCTGGTGGGCCTGTTCCCTTACCTCTGTAGGGAAATGGGCACTTCTACCCCCGTAGGAAAGAGCCGGGCTAGATAAGGGCCAAAGTTAGGTTCCCTAAAGTGCAGGATACAGGGGTTAGGGGTGGGGAGCTCCTAACCAGAACCAAAGGCAGTATTCCCCGCCCCCCCCATCTTGCAGTGGTTGAGTTATCTTGAGTCCTTTACCCTTATAGGGACAGCACTGATGGTTAGAACTGAGGGTTTTTTATGATGATATTCCCAAAGTTTCCAATAAGATGGCTCCTTCGTTCAACTGTTACATTTTAATTTCTCCCTTAAAGGACTATCTATTGCAGCCATCTTCCTCCAAGCCAGAGTCAACAGCCAGTTTGTATGTGTATGTGTGGTACAGAAGAGTGAGTTGGAAAATTCACCTTTCTTACAGGCCCAACATAATGGATTATTAATTATCAAACATTAAACCCTTTCCGAAGTTCTTTAGATCGTAGTTCGCCCTGTGCTTCTCCACCAGTGCACAGAAGAATACCTACCACCTTTTACCATTGAGAAGGGAGAGGGAGTAAAAGAATATCAGGTAGGCAAAGAAAAAGTCCTGTTTCTTCTGGCTGCCAGGAAGGGTGGGCAGGAGTTTACCAGAGGAAGGAGAAGTGTTGGCAGTGAGAGTGTTGTGCTATGAGCTCCACCCTGAAAGGAAAAGGAAAGGCTTTGTATTATGGACCAGAACTCTGAAGGTACAAAGACTCCTGTCCCTCTCTCTTTACAGGAACCTAGAGGAGGCTACCTCACAGGCTTGTGCCAACCACAGTGGGGACTGCCCCACTACGGCTGGGCAGCAAGGTTAGCAGAGAGGGGCAGCCTGAGTGCTCTTATCAGACTCCCCTTCTCCTTGGCTCCTTGACAGCAAGGACAGGACCCCAGTGCCCCGAATTCTGGCAGCTAGCAATAGCAGCTCTTGGCCCCACTCATCCGCAGACATCTGCTCCCATCAGTTGAAATACACAATCACTAGATCCTTTGGGATCAAGTCTTAATCCTCATCTAACTTGGCAACATGTGACACAGTTAAGCAGCCCTTGCTCCTTGAACAGCTTTCTTCACTGAGCTTTCAACATGTCACTCTCTCTGGGTTTTTGGTTTTTTTTCTTCCCTATTTCACTAGCTTCTTTCTTTTTTCAGTCATTTTTGCCTGTTCTTCCCCATCTCCCTATCCCATAAACACTGGAGTGGCCCATGGCTCAATCCTCAGACATTTATTCTTCTGTCTTGTTTTCACCCTTTGTGTGATCTCATCTAGCCCCTGGGTCTGAAAGATCATCTACATGCAAGGATTTCTAGACCTGCATTTCCACATTGGACCTCTCCTCTGAACTCCATGCTTGTATATGCATCTGCTTACTCAAGAGTTTATTGGGAAGTCTATCTTTACACTAAAATTGGATATTGACAATTTACTATCATAATAGGGCACTTAAACACAAGGTTCTCAGTAGCTGATAGAATACGCAGTCAAAATTGAGTAAGGAGGGCTTCCCTGGTGGCGCAGTGGTTGAGAGTCCGCCTGCCGATGCAGGGGACACGGGTTCGTGCCCCGGTCCGGGAAGATCCCACATGCCGCGGAGCAGCTGGGCCCGTGAGCCATGGCCACTGGGCCTGCGCGTCCGGAGCCTGTGCTCCGCAATGGGAGAGGCCACAACAGTGAGAGGCCCGCGTACCGCAAAAAAAAAAAAAAAAAAAAAAAGTAGGAAAATTGAGTAAGGATAGATGAAATTTAAACAGCACAATGAATGTTTTTGTACTCGTAAGAGCATTGTACCCTAAAACTCCAGAATACACATTCTTCTTTGGTACACTTGGAATATTCATGAAAACTAATGATGTGCTAGGCCATAAAGACAGCCTCAACAAGTTTTAAAGGATTAGTACCAAACACAGCTTATTTCCTGACTATAATGCATATAGTTAGAAATTAACAACAATAATGACAAAAAATAAAAACTAAAGAAAACATAAATGCATGGAAATTTTATATTATACTTCAAAACAATTCCTAGTAAAAAAAATTGCAGAGGAAATTAGGAAATATTTATAACTGAACAATATTTATCAAAACTTGTGGTGTGCAGCTAATATGTTACTTAGAGGAGAACTTATAGTCTTAAATGTCTTACTAGAAAATAAGAACAACTGAAAATTAATGAATTAAGTTAGAAACAGAACACAAGGTAAACCTTAAAATAGCAGAAGGAAGGAAATAATAGGAATAAGAGTAAACATCAATGAAATGGAGGAGAAAAAAGGCTACTATAAACAGTATGAACAAATCAAATATCTGTTCTTTAAGAAAGATAAGTGTCTTAAAAATAGGCAAAAATATGGAAAGAATAAACAGAAAAAAGTGATAAATGAATAACTTTAAGAAGGCATCAGGTGGTATAACTACACATAGAGGGGAGAATAAGAAATAAAAAGAAAATATTTAGTTCAACTTCACGCCAAAAATTCTGAAAACTGAGATGAATTAGGCAAATTCCTAAATACTTATAATTATCAAAATTGACTCACAAATAAATAAGAAAACTGAATAGTCACATAACCATTAGTGAAAACAAGCCAGAGTTTCCTTTTACTGGTTTTACTGATATTTCCATAAAATATTAAGAGACCAATTATTATTCTAATCTCACATAAAGTATCCCCAGAGTAGAGAAGAAAGAGTACGTTCCCTTTTTAATTTATTGAGGTTGACACAACTTGGATATCAAAATTTGATAATGATAGCACAAAAGGGAAAAGTTACAGTCCAATGTTTCTTATGAACATAATTGTAGAAGTGTTAAATTATTAGCCAACCAAATCCAAACATGGTTGATCAAGTTGCATTTATCTCAGAAATTCAAAATTGAATTAACATTGGAAAATCAATAAATGTAATTCACTACATTAAGAGATAAAAGAGGAAAAAATGATATGAACATCTCAATGACTACAGAAAAATTGCTTTGATGAGGTTCAATAAAGCAAGAAACAAAATTACTATTATTTGACAATAACATTATTATGTATATAGACATCCCAAAAGATCTTACTAAGCTATTAAAGAAAAAGTTAGTTAGAAAATATAATTTTAAATATACATGTATAATATCAAGAAATATATAAACTATCCAGTAATAATTTTTTTAATAGAAATCCAATTTTATTTTTTTTTATTATTTTTTTAACACCGTTATTGGAGTATAATTGCTTTACAACGGTGTGTTAGTTTCTGCTTTATAACAAAGTGAATCCGTTATACATATATTCCCATATCTCTTCCCTCTTGCATCTCCTCCCTCCCACCCTCCCTATCCCACCCCTCTAGGTGGTCACAAAGCACCGCGCTGATCTCCCTGTGCTATGCAGCTGCTTCCCACTAGCTATCTATTTTACGTTTGGTAGTGTATATATGTCCATGCCACTCTCTCACTTTGTCACAGCTTACCCTTCCCCCTCCCATATCCTCAAGTCCATTCTCTAGTAGGTCTGTGTCTTTATTCCCACCTTGCCCCTAGGTTCTTCATGACCTTTTTTTTTTTCTTAGATTCCATATATATGTGTCAGCATATGGTATTTGTTTTTCTCTTTCTGACTTACTTCACTCTGTATGACAGACTCTAGGTCCATCCACCTCACTACAAATAACTCAATTTTGTTTCTTTTTTTTTTTTTTTAACATCTTTATTGGGGTATAATTGCTTTACAATGGTGTGTTAGTTTCTGCTTTATAACAAAGTGAATCAGTTATACATATACGTATGTTCCCATATGTCTTCCCTCTTGCGTCTCCCTCCCTCCCACCCTCCCTATCCCACCCCTCCAGGCTGTCACAAAACACCGAGCCAATATCCCTGTGCCATGCGGCTGTTTCCCACTAGCTATCTACCTTACTACGTTTGTTAGTGTGTATATGTCCATGTCTCTCTCTCGCCCTGTCACAGCTCACCCTTCCCCCTCCCCATATCCTCAAGTCCGTTCTCCAGTAGGTCTGCGTCTTTATTCCTGTCTTACCCCTAGGTTCTTCATGACATTTTTTCCCCTTAAATTCCATATATATGTGTTAGCATACGGTATTTGTCTTTTTCTTTCTGACTTACTTCACTCTGTATGACAGACTCTAGGTCTATCCACCTCATTACAAATAGCTCAATTTCATTTCTTTTTATGGCTGAATAATATTCCATTGTATATATGTGCCACATCTTCTTTATCCATTCATCTGTTGATGGACACTTAGGTTGCTTCCATGTCCTGGCTATTGTAAATAGAGCTGCAATGAACATTTTGGTACGTGACTCTTTTTGAATTATGGTTTTCTCAGGGTATATGCCCAATAGTGGGATTGCTGGGTCATATGGTAATTCTATTTCTAGTTTTTTAAGGAACCTCCTTACTGTTCTCCATAGTGGCTGTATCAATTTACATTCTCACCAACAGTGCAAGAGGGTTCCCCAGTAATAAATTTTTTAAAAATATAAAAGACTTTCAAGGATAAAATTATAAACTCTTATTGAAAGATATTAAAATGTTAAATAAGTGGAGAACTTTATCATGATCATGAATATGAGAATACAATATCATACAGTTGCCTATTTTTCCACAAAGGGAAATTAGGGAAAGTTTCCTACAATATAAAAACAATTTATAAAGCTATAGCAATTATCAGCTTTGCATTGGCTCAGGGGTTGATAAATAACCCAATAGAATAGCAAGAGCCTAGAAATGAACCCATTTAACATAGAAACAGAATATATGAGAAAACCAACATTGCAGATTAGTGGGGCAATGACAGATTATTTAATAAAATGCACTGAGACAATTGGCTCTTCACTGAACAAAAATTGAAATTGGATTCTTACCTAATGCCAGACACAAAAATCAACTCCAAATAGTTTAGCTACTTACATGTGAAAGGAAAATTATGAAACATTTAAAACAGAATATAAGAGAATTCATCTATGACCTTAGGATAATAAAGATTTCTTAAACAAGACATAAAATTCAATTTATAAACTAAAAACAATACATCTTATCACATGAAATTTTAAAAAATGCTTGTTCACTAAAAGATACAAGGAAGAGAGATGTGGGAATCCAAAAGCTGGCAAAAAGATGCTTATTACAGGGCTTCCCTGGTGGCGCAGTGGTTGAGAGTCCGCCTGCCGATGCAGGGGACACGGGTTCGTGCCCCGATCCGGGAAGATCCCACATGACGCGGAACGGGTAGGCCCGTGAGCCATGGCCGCTGAGCCTGCGCGTCCGGAGCCTGTGCTCCGCAACGGGAGAGGCCACAACAGTGAGAGGTCCGTGTACTGCAAAAAAAAAAAAAAAGATGCTTATTACATTTATCCAGCCATGGATTAGTATCCCAAATAGTAGGAAAATGTCAAGTGTTGATGATCATGATTCTATGGCTGGTAGGATTGTAAATTGGCCCAGCCTCTTTGGAAAACTGTTTGACATTACATTGTGAATTTGAACATGCCCACTATCTACGACCCAGTATTCCCTACACATAGCCAAGGAAATATTGTATAGGTGTGTGAGGAGACATGTACAAGAATGTTTATAATAGTAAAACCTAGAAACAATCCACTCTCCATCAACAGTAGAATGGATAAATTGTGATGTATTTGAAATATGAAATAATTAAAATGAATGAACAGTAGAAATACACATGAACATGGATGCTTTTTAAAAGATAATTTTGAATGAAAAAAAGTAAGTCATTGATAAGCTTTATGATTACACATATATAAAGTGCAAACAATAGCAAAATTTAAAAGAAGACATATTTTCAGGAATATTTACACATCTAATAAAACTATGCCAGAAGCAAAGGAACTGATTAACACAAAATTCAAGGTAAAGTTTACCTAAGAAGCAGAAGAAGAGTGAGTAGCCTGTTGGGGAGGGGAACCCAGTAGGGCTTCTAGGATACAAGTAATGCTGTAGTTCTAAAGCTGAGTGGTAGATACATTCTAAAATTGTAGAGAGATATATTTTGATTTGTTTGATGCATTTCACCATAAAAAATGAATATAGGGCTTCTTTGGTGGCGCAGCGTTAAGAATCCGCCTGCCAATGCAGGGGACACGGGTTCGAGCCCTGGTCCTGGAAGATCCCACAAGCCGCAGAGCAACTAAGCCGGTGCACCACAACTACTGAGCCTGCGCTCTAGAGCCCGCGAGCCACAACTACTGAAGCCCGTGCGCCTAGAGCCTATGCTCCGCAGCAAGAGAAGCCACTGCAATGAGAAGCCCGCGCACCGCAACGAAGAGTAGCCCCCGCTCACCGCAACTAGAGAAAGCCCGCGCACAGCAATGAAGACCCAACGCAGCCAAAAATAAATAAATAAAATAAGTAAATTTATATTTAAAAAAATGAATATAATGTCTTGGAAGATCTTGTTAAGGATAGGTCACATTTAAAATGACTATCCAATTAGATGTGGGAGAGACAACTGTAAAAGAGGAAGCTGGAAATTTGCTCCTTTTTAAGAAAATTGAAACTTGAAAACACAGTGGATGTAGCTTATGCAAAAAAGATAAGATTCACTTGAATTAATAATTCATACACAAATGAAAGTCTTTGAACTTATATTAAAAGCTAGGCAAAACAATGCCTATTTATGCTTCAAGTTGAAATCTTTAATGTATTTATGAATCTATTTTTGTGATTTCCTGCCTTGCTAAGCTTTTTCAAATAGCCAACCAAATATGGATAATGAGAACACCAGATAAGAAGGCTTCTATGGTATTATATCAGTCAATTAAACTAAAATCTAGTTGCTTTTCTTTTTCTTTTACCAGTGGGTGGCAGCTTGTGAAAAAGAGTGAATAGCTAAGAGATAAAATATATATCTGTGTAGAGTGTGAGTAAAACTTTTAGTCCTCTTAACATAAGTATCTTATGTTTTCTGGGAATTAATAACTTATAAATACCATGTCTACTTAATCTGTGTTGATTATTGTGACAGACTGTCTGCTTTTCTCCTCCTAGAATAATTGTTCAAAAACATTTCCCAGTCTCCCTTGCAGCTCCATCTGGTCATAAGACTGAATGGTGACTGGTAGAATATAGGTGGAAGTGATGTACACAACTTCTAGGCCTATGAAAATTCTACCATAAAAACCTCCCAGGTAAGACCTTCTGTGATATATTCCCCTTCCAGCTGGCTTGAACAGAGGTGACCCCACAGTGTAACCTGGAGACGTAAGTGGAAGGCAGTGGAGCTTTAAGATGGAAGGAGCCTTAGTCACTGTGACATAACTTGCAAACAGGCTTACTGGACCAGGAGTATCTGCACTGGATGCCATGAGTAAGGAATAAACTTCAGCGATATATACTTCAAAGATGTTGGGGTTTATCTGTAACAGCCATTAGAATTTACCCTAATCAATGTCAGGAAAGCTAGTTAAGGGAAAAAGAAAAGGAGAATGAGGCTGCAATTGGATACATTTTTCTTCTCTCTAGAGAACAGATCCAGAGCACTTCCATATACACCAGCTGGCTGGGCAAAGTCTAATGAAGGAAGGGGTAACTTTGCTCATTTGCTGCCCAATGATCTTTATGAACTGGCAAAGTCATCTGTAACCAAAGTTGTATTATTACCAGTGGCTAATCAGCCAACCAGTGATAAGATGCAAGATTGTGAAAGGTTTGAATTGAATTGACACATATTCGTGGATTCAACAAATATTTATTGAGCAACTATTATGTGTTGGAAACTGTAAAAGTTCTGAGGATACAGTATTGTAAAAGTGCCTTACAAAGTGGAAATGCCCAGTATTACTAATGTTGGAATTATTGATATTATTGGATGTCTAGAATTCATTAATCCTCAAACCCCCCCACACTCTTGAGAGGAAGGACAATCCCTTTGTTTTGTTTAGATACACCTTGAATTTTCCTTTTCCCTCTTCTCAATAGAAATAATTCTAATTTTTTAAAGATATGGCTGAGAGTGTTGGTACTACAAAAATATCCTCACTCACAAAATGTGCTTCACCGTATTTCTCTGTCCTCATGTATCTAGGTGGGTGCATGTGACTAGCTCCTGCTGGTGAAAAGTTAAAGGAAGTCTGCATCCTTTCTAATCTGAGGCAGAGAAGAGTGGATGTGCCTTCTCCACACACTTTGTCTTCCAACAAAGAGGTTAAAAGCAAAGGATTCTGGGATTCCCAACTTGCAAGGTGGAAATAGCCTGGTCCCAAGTCATCGTTAGAATGAGAGCCATGCAGGATTGCCACATGGCCTGCATTGCGCTGTGCCATGAGTAAGAAATAAACATTGATTGCATTAACCTAACAAGACTTAGGGCTTTATTTAATGAGCTGATTCCTTACAAATAGAAAAGACTGTGCTATAGATTAAGACAAAGGAAAACAGTAAAAGACGAACACAATTTATTGAAAGATTAGAAAGGAAACCAAGGAAAAAAGTACAATCTCAATCTCACCTGTATATTACTGAAGAAGCCTCTTGTTGAAACTGGTAAATGAAGGTGCCAAGTCCCAGCCCCTTTTAACACCTCAGGAGCTTGCTCTTCCTTTCCCCGTGATTGGTCACAAAAATGCCACATGTAGAAGCTGAAATGGAAGACTTGAATTGTTACACACAAAAGCCTTATTTATTTACCACATTTCTGTGGAAATCTGAAAATACAGCATTAAAAAAATTGGAAAATTTTGTGAATCAATGTGGAATTACTAATGATTTCATTCTAGCACAAGGGAATTGATTTAACTGGGAAAGAGAAAATACTTTATTAATGTTGCTAACGTGATTATCATTAAATATTATGAATACACCAATAGTGATATGTGCACTGATATGCTACAGGGAGAATAGATGAGAAAACAATAAAAGCTTTGCATCAATTTGTAGATTTGAGAGGGTAGAGCTATTCCCTAGTGCAGGAATTTTTGTATTGCATTTGTAAAAGAAGTATGTTCCTTTTCCAAAGTCTGCTAAAGAGAAGGAAGCCAAGAAAAGAGTACATTGGATGTAAACAGCTGCTTTCTTTACCATGAACACTGAATGCTAGCAAAGAAAATATTGAAGAGACGATGCTACCTACTAATAAAACAAGTTTCTGTGCTTCTCTTTTCTGTAAAATACAATTTACCTATAGTGGCATAAGCTGGAAGTGTTTCTTCTGAAAATTTTCCTTTACTGCTTTTCAATTTTTTTCTGCCAAAAATCAACAAAACTTCACTACTTATTAAGAAAGAGTTATGTTTATTCTTTAAGCAATACATGTATTCTCTAACGCTGTTATCACTCTGTTGATAGTTGCATTTATGAGCCAATTCAAAATCCAAAATATTTGCCTCAGATATTAGCTACAGAGAGTACACATTCATAAAGATATGTTCTTGCAGCATAATTTCCTCTTTCTTATTAATCACCTTTCTGAGCTCCTTGTTTGCCAGACTTTGGTTTTATTTTTGTATTTTCTAATCAGTAAAATGCACTTCCTAAAGAAAATAGCTTGTTGCCATTAATGCGTGGCAAGAAAGTACATACGGTTGGTGCTTTCAACCAGCTCCCACTGTGATACGATAAGACGTGTTTAAAACATGTAATCATAATCACCAGAGGTAGGCTAAGGCTGGCATCAGACTAAAAATCTCATCATGGAGATCGAGGAAGGGACTGGATTCTGTGGAGAAATTTGCATAAGTTCCTTAATAATCACAAGCCTTATTTCTCCAATCCTCCCGCAGACCAAGTTTCTATTACCTCCGTATTGACATACTGAATGAAAATAAGCTGTTGATGTATTCAGAAAAACAAAGGCTCCATGGTTGTATACATGGGTAGAAATAGTAGTTTGCTTGAGAAATATTGATACAGTGTTCTCAGACGACAAAACACGTAGGATTGAGTTTTTGTGTCATATAGCATAAACAGCATCACAAACAGCATAAAATCACAGAATCACAAACATTTAGATCTGGAAAACATCTCTTACACTGTCATCATTTAATGCCTCTATTTTCAGAAAAGGAAACAGAGCTCAGAAGGATAAAGTGACTTATTCAACATCACACAGCTAGTCAAAGACAGATTTAGGTCTTTCAAATAGTCAAACATTTCTTTTGCACATACAATGCAGAGGGTTGACCAGACAAGTCATGAGTGAATGGAGGACAATTCACTACCCAAGTGATCCATGGTGATACCTGCAGGCAAAGCTATTCATTGATTTGTTACAGACATTGCCGAGGAACTTGAAAATGTACTGATTGCAAAACGTACTCACTTGAATTCAATATGACAAATGTTTATGGAGACCCCACTATGTGAAGTCACAGAACCAGGGAATTTTTCACTTCCTTTTTTAGCATCTAATAAAATCCTTCAGGTTATTCTCATGGAAGCCACACCATGTCCTCTGCATATTTTAATTTGCATATATTCATCAGTACACATCAGGCAAAAGAGAGGGAGAGGAAAAGGGACATTTCAATTTTCCTGGGAAGAAATGGAGGGAACAGCAAATGGATCATGGTAAAATGTAGACTAAGTTTCTTCTGCACCCAGACTGAGTCCAGTACTGTTTTCCTTTTCTCTATTCCCAATTTCCCCTCCTCCTCCTTCCCCTCTCCTTTCTTTCCCCAGGGCTTCCCAGGTTTAGGATATTTTCTTTCTTTCTTTGAGACTCTAAGTACATAAAAATTTAAAAATGGCAAATCTAGAACATACATTAAATGTTTTCACTTAACAAATTGACAATTTTGACACACACACAAAGCAATATAATTGCACTATTCATAAGATTATTATATTTTTAAAGAAATATTTCACTGCACAATAGTTGCTGGAATCTGAAGTGATGCACAAGCTTAAAATCGTAGGAAGGCTACCCTCTTTTTAACCTGTGTTTCTAACCTCTTTCTAAGTTATCTGATGAGAGAAGCCAGAAGTTTAAATTTGAGGGCTTTTGTGTACATGTCAACCAAGTACCCTCCTCTCTCTTCCCCGCTTCTATCCCACCTTAATAATCACCATATAATTAATAATCACTTAACAGTTTCCCTTTCTCCTGTTGCCTGTACCCACACACGGCAGAGCTCTGTCAGGAGGCACAAGTTCAGGACCACTCTCAGGCCCTCTCTCTGGGCTGCAGAGTTGGGAAGGTGGGGATTAGTTGGGCAGCTGCATACCAAAAAAAAGGAGTTGACTCAAGGAAACACCAATAGCTATTGTGAGGGAATAAAATCTAAGAACAAATCAAGTCAAAAAGTAAATGGGATAAGCATGATTTTATTTTGAGACCAGATGCAAACCCCAACTTGAAATTTGAATGATGGGCCAAGGTGTGGGCCAAGGAGGGCAGAGACTGAAATTAGAGCAGGGCAGGTGAGACACTGGAGTTTGCTGTGCAAACTCCACAAAGGGACTGGCCTTTTCAGTCCTTTCCATTGGCCCCTCTGGCATCAGACTTAAAATGTCAGCATGGAAATCTTCCCATCATCTTGAACCTGAATGGGGAGAAGTTTGGTTCACTGGTGAGACCAGAGTTGGTAGGAAAATATGGACAAAGCCATCCTCTAATCTTTCACTTCTTCCCTGTCTCAAAACTAATAGTCAACTTTCATTACTCAGGAGCTGGTCATCTAAAATTCTCTTTCTTTGTCCACACACTAGACATTTGCTCACCATTGCCCCTCTCCCAGCTTAAACATGGGAAGAAAGAGAGGGCAAAATCCAAATCAGTTAGAATCTGGCTTGGCAGGAAGGCTAGGAAAACCATTTAGGTATTATTGTTTTCTTTTTTTTTTAATTACATGGATTTGTCTTGCCACTGTCATTGACCTTATTAAATCAAATGTTTGAGAACTGGCAGTTGCATAAGTTTTACCTGGATAAAGTGTTGCATAAATTGATAATGGCCACTTCGTATGTATAAGTCAATCTAGGACTGCCAGCTTCCTACTAGGTTTCTAGCCCTGAGATTTCATGCAAAACTAGTATGTATGTGCATTTTCCTGGGGTGATTGTCTACAGATTCCCTTAGATCCTCAAAACAGGTCTGTGACCCTAAAACTATAAAAATATCTTGTTGTTTTATAGCTTCACATTCATTCCCTGCCCTAAGCAACTTGCTTCCAGGTCAACAGATAATTTACTTTGTTCTTTTTACATGTGTCAGACATCAAAATGGTCCTGTTGCAGACAGAATATACCATTAAAAACAGTCTCTTGCCACATAAGCTTGTTATCTAAGGCATAATGAGCACAGCTGGCTTGAAGCTCCAGGCTGTGACCTGACTGGATTGTTGCAAAATTTGGACTGGAGTGGGTAGGGCATGTATACATACACATCAGTTTTCCAGGAGAGTTGACTTTCAAGTCCTGGTCACCATGCTTTATTCCTGTCCTATAAAATTATAGGAGAGGAATGGGAAAAGGGATCTGAGTTTGAGTTTCATGCAGACTTTCCCCACAAAGAGAGAGTTACGCATTTTTTCTCATTATAAATACCAAGACTTTGAGGCTTCCTCCATGAAAGACAAAGTGGAAGAGTCTCTCTGTTTTAAATGGCTTAACTATGGTCCTGCTAGTAGGCAGAAGGATGGATCAGAGGACATCCCCCAAGGATCTCTGAATTTCCAGCATTCTGTGAAGTTGAGACTTCATTTTACATTCCTCCCATCTACCTTGAAAATGGCCAGAAATGACATCTTGTTACAAGAATGCATCTTCCCCTCCAAAATCTGTCTCCAGGCAGGTGTCTGGGTGTTGAAAGGCTGAGCCCTTGCTCCATTCTGTCAAACGCACATAAGTAGGGCACTTTTCTTACACTTCAACTGAATTTCAGTGCCTGACCCTTTGTCTAGATTATTGTTTTCAGCCAGCCTGATGTTTGGCTGACTCCCAGGGTTCTGATAACCACATTTGGAAAGTTATATCTGAAAATGGAGAAGGCCATATAAATTATACTTAGAAGTATATACATTTAAAAACTTCATGGGACACATCCATCACTCCTGGACACCAAAATGATGATTTTATAGATCATGTAATTGTTCTGAACACCCTCTCTTAACAACCCTCATCTTTGAACTTGTAGCTGTTTCATTTATTACAGCTATTTGGATCATTTAAGATTTAGCCCACTTTTCGCCAGGTGATTTATGTTGTGTTTCTAAGTCCATTTTGACATCTTCTTCCATTTCTTCCACCAAAATAATCCTCACCCTTACCATCTGAGTGGAGTCATCATTTACAGCTAGAGAAGCATATCTGGAAAATGCATTACCTTTAAATAGTAGGATTCATCATATCTGAGTTCATATGTCTGATAGCCAAAAAGCCCCATTTCATTTCAAAAGAAAAATTGCTTCTGTCAGTGTAAACAGAATGCATTATCTTCTTTTAATAACCATTCTTAAATATGCTGCTGTATTACTTTTTCACAGCTGTATTCCAATAAGTTATAGAGTAATTGCCAGTTCTTCTGTCTAATAGGTTCATTATTCTCTTGCCATAATTGCAGCCATTAAATGTTCAATTGTTAAATTTCCACTCCTACGTTTACTTAGTGTTACATTTTAAAATGGGGCATGTCATTACGGCACCCCAGTGGCCATGGCTGTTGTTCAAAGTATTTCTAAAAGTCAATGAGATCTCTTTGAAATACGTCTTCATTTTTCATTTGTTCAGGTATCCCCCGCACCCTGCCATATGACCTCTTTTCTTTTTTAGACCTTCTAAATAGGCTCTTAGAAATTGTTATATTTTACCAGAAGTTTGAGGACCAGGAGAAATAAAGCTGAGCCCTCAATGTCTATGAGCACCACTTTTTCACTTTAATAACGTGATTCATGTATAACAAGGTAAAGCAGCAAAGATTTCACTACGGAAATGAACACTTAATGGTTTTCCAAGAGCTCTGATTTATCTTTCATCGTGTTAAATTTGTGAGGCTTTTTCATCAAATGAAAGACACGTTGGTCAGAGGTTATGTGATTGTTAATCCCTGGTCCACAACATTCATGGTAATAAAGCAAATGTCTTCCCTTTATTGCTTGACATTTCTGGATGTGTCACATCCTCGGGTCTAGGCTCACCTATTCCATCTGATGCAATAGACTGCGTTACTTTGGGAAGTTATGCTGATGAAAATGGGTAGCGAAATGGTTTGACATTTTAACTTAATCACTTAATCATACAGTTCAGAGTCTCCTGATTTGTTTGGCTTTGCTTGTTTGTTTTGTTTATTTGCTTTGGGTTTTCAGTATAGGGCTGAAAGTTCTTTTATAAGACATCTTGTATTTCTTAAATACTCAAATATTATCCAAAAGCTTTGATCTAAGTCACATTTCATTTTTAAAGACTTTTCTAATCATCTATTCATCAGTTAATCATCCTTTTCAAGGTAATTTTATTTCACTTCCATTCATTGCATTAGCTTTTATTTCCTTCAGAAGCTGAAAATAATTTTTACAGCCAATGGGTTAGCATTGTAATTTTTTCCAACTCATTTCAGCTCTATGTTCTTTCAGGAATCTTCTATGATTTAGGGTACATTTTGAGTTTTGGTAAAAACAACAGAAGCCTTTTTGATAACATGGTTCATGATATCAGATGTGGTTATACCTCTTACACCATAAACACTCTTATCCACACATCTACTTCCTTTGCTCATTTGCCTTGATATTAGCAAAAAAAAAATAACTACATTTGTTGAGCATTTACTCTCATCCTGTCTCTGTATTATATGATCATACACATTTTCTCACTTAATCCCTATGAGGTAAATACATTTATTATTCTCGTTTTACAGATGAAGAAACTGAGACTAGAGGGGTTAAACGACTTTCACAAAGTTATAGCTAATAACTGAGTGCAGAGCCCACACTATTCACTTCTACTCAACATAATTATTAAGGGAGTATTGCTATAAACAGTGAAAAGAACTTAAACGTATTGATGAAGCAGCAAATGGTAAATAATTCTTGAGAATTCTGTCACCTCCCTAGGCAGACGGTTTGGGAACTTGTTAAAAGTTACAGGGCAAAAGAGACACCCAAGACAGAATTCTTCCACCCTCTGTTCTCCTCCACAATAAGCCTGCTCACAGAATAGACTAACAAAAGTAACTGTAAAATTGACCTGAGAGCAACTTATAGTTTACAGTCCCACTAACTTTCCTACAAAGAAAAAAACAGATACAGGTATAACATATTTAACATAGATGTGTCCATCCTAAAACTCTATCAAAAGTGTCCAGGCATTCCTGTTTTTCACATATTGTTAATATAAATTTTGTAGTAAGACTTTAGATATAATTTGATTGCTGATGACAGAAACTGGATGACGCTTCTTTTTCTCTTCCCTGGCTACATTGGCTTTGCAGCATTGCAAAAGAGAACATTTGTTGTTGTCAATAAAGCAGTCAGCTGTGTCACTTGGGGAAGAGATATATGGAATGGGATGGTATTATTTTGACAATCACTTTCTTCCAAAGCGATACAGTAAATGTACCTTATTTTGCTCGTTTATTCACAACACAATGGCCAAGATGGAAAAAGAAAGAGCACAGCATAGATTTGGGTCGATAAGAAAGCCATATTGTGCAATTAACAAAAAGAGGCACATTACTTGATGAAGTCAAAGGCATCACCCAAGGAGAATGGCTACAATGGCTGCAGGAATAATTGAAGAGAGAGTAAAAAGGTAAGCATCCCCATGTCTGAAAACAGGTTTCTTACCTGTCTCATAAGGCAGGTGACCTTTTCACGGTACTGTATTTTAGAAAATGGTCAGCTACAAGACACAGAAGTCATAAAAGATTTGCCAATCATAAAATGTCTATCATTAGAGTTTATTTAGTACATGATAAAATTGGCTGATCAACTCTTAGAAGCTTTCTGAAAGGATTGAGGATAAAGTGGGTTTTTAAAAAGTGTGTTCTGCTCAAATTCTCTTTAGATTTGAGACTCACAAAGATTTGACATAAAGAAAATACATACAAGATCCATCTCTCTATTATATTTTAAAGCTTTTGTCAGATCTTTGAGAGTTAGCTCCAATAACAAACACTGTACTCATTTATTTAAATTAACTATAATAAATTACAGGGTTTGGTAAAAATTACATTTTTCAGGGGCTTCCCTGTTGGCATAGTGATTAAGAATCTGCCTGCCAGTGCAGGGGACATGGGTTTGAGCCCTTGTCCGGGGAGATCCCACATGCTGCGGAGCAACTAAGCTCGTGTGCTACAACTACTAAGCCTGTGCTCTAGAGCCCATGAGCCACAACTACTGAGCCCGTGTGCCACGGCTACCAAAGCCTGTGCACCTAGAGCCCGTGCTCCACAACAAAAGAAGCCATCACAATGAGAAGCCCATGCACCGCAACGAAGAATAGCCCCCACTTGCCACAGCTAGAGAAAGCCTGCGTGCAACAATGAAGACCTAATGCAGCCAAAAATAAATAAGTAAACAAACAAGCAAATAAATAAATAAATTTATTTAAAAATGATCAAAATTTTTTTAAAATTACATTTTTCAGATATACATGTATGAAGATTATAAATGGTGAGACAGAGAAAGAGATCAAATGGTGATTTTTTCCCTGTTCTATAGAAACATTGAGTGACTTAAAACCCTCTCATATCCTTGTCTGTTAACAGAAAAAAAATATACACAAATAAATATGAGATATTTGAAGAGGTTTAGAAAAGTCTAAACTGAATCTCTCTATTAGATGGAAAACTAATCCAGATGTGATTCCACTTTCCAAATCCAATCTGATCCAGAAGCCATAGAAAGATTCGTGGTGCCAAAACATTACAAGAGCAGTGCAAGAAACCCCTGGAGAAACAGAAGTGTGTGCTGGGGCTGGAAGGGGGCAGGAAAGCACCTAGAGTAGAAGAGGAGCAGGGAGGTAGGGGAAAGTTTTCTTACAGTGTACTTTGTTCCACCTTATACTGCCCTACGTAGAGCAAAAAGTCAGCAACTCCAACCCAACTAACTGGGTGTTTTGTCTACTACTGGTACAGAAATGGAATCTTTCTTCTATATTGATCTTGTATCCTGCAAACCTGCTAAACTGTCTTATATTTAAGTAATTCCAGAATGTATCCTTTTACACATTCGAACACTTCTGAAATTAAAATGTATTTTATAATCAAATTTATGATCATTATTTTGTAGATAGTAGTCATCATAGCCTGTGAATAGTGAACTTGGTTATAGCTATTGTCATCTTTTCAGTTGAATTGTGTATATAGTTATTAATACATATGCTGTGTGTAACTATCAATTAAAATGTCTTTAAAACAATTACACTGTTATTAAGTAGTTTTTTTTTTTTTTTTTTTTTGACCATGCCATGCAGCTTGCAGGATTTCAATTTCCTGACCAGGGACTGAACCCAGGCCAGGGCAATGAAAGTACTGAATCTTAACCACTAGGCCACCAGGGAACTCCCTATCAGTAAGCTTTTGAAAGAAAAGTTATTGAGTACACAAAAAGGCACAGAAACAGAGCAACAGAGCATAAAATAGATATTAATGTAGTAAATATTCATTATGAGAGGTATAATCATATCATATGGGAGGAAAATATTATATTTATTTGCAAAACAAAGTGCTATACAGAAGACAAAAAAAGGAAAATGTCCATAAGCAGATAAAGTTGTGTGACAGGTTACTGCCGTAATTAGTGCAAAATAATTATCTGCCATACATCAAGCAATAAACTGAGAGCAGAATTTCCCTAAACTCTGAAAGGACTGACAAATTCTTCTATAGAAATAAAGACTAATTCATGCAGTATGCGGACTATTGTTAAGGCAATGTCAGAATTTAATTGGTATCATTTGTTTTCTTTCTTAGTAGAAAATAATGATGAGTCTTAACAACTGAGAAAAAAATTAAAGGCTCAATGTAAAATAATATGAATTCTAATAGTACTCATTATCATAGTAGAAAAATGACAGCTGAGTTTCTTTGTAATTCTTTTGTTTACTTTTCCTGCCTTATTGTGCTGGCTGGGATCTCCAACAAATACTAAAAGAAGGGAAGGTGGAAGCCTTTTGTATTTTACTGATTTTAAAGGCAAAGCCTTAAGAATTTTATTTCAAACATGAGGTTTAAAAAGTTTGTTGTAGGGCTTCCCTGGTGGCACAGTGGTTGAGAGTCCGCCTGCCGATGCAGGGGACACAGGTTTGTGCCCTGGTCCGGGAAGATCCCACATGCCATGGAGCGGCTGGGCCTGTGAACCATGGCCGCTGCCTGCGCACCCGGAGCCTGTTGCTCTGCAACGAGAGAGGCCACGACAGTGAGAGGCCCGCGTACTGCAAAAAAAAAAAAAAAAAAATTGTTGTAAATACCTTTATGCGTTAAGAAATTTCCCAATTGGGATTGACATATACACAATGCTATATATAAAATAGATAACTAATAAGAACCTACTGTATAGCAAAGGGAACTCTACTCAATACTCTGTAATGATCTGTATGGGGAAAGAATCTAAAAAAGAGGGGATATATATATATATATATATATAAAACTGATTCACTTTGCGGTACAGCAGAAACTAATACAACATTTTAAATCAACTATACTCAAATAAAAATTAATTTAAAAAAGAAACTTCCCTAGTTTGCCTAGAGTTTCAATCATGAATATATGTTAAGTTTTGTCAAACAATTTTTCTGCATCTATGGAGATAATCATGTGGGTTTTTTCCTTTCACCTGTTGATGTGATAACTTACATTTATTAATTTTTCTATTGTTAAATCAATCTTGAATTCTTGGGTTAAACCCGAAGTGACCATAATGTATTATTATCCCTCATATATTGCTGGATTTGATTTAATACATTTTGTTTACAGTTTTTGCATCTACATTTATAAGTGACCTGTATTCTTCCTTTCTTGAATAATCCTTTTCAGTTCTTAGTATCAAGATTAAACTAGTCTCTTAATGTGAGTTTGAAAGCATTCCTTCTTTTTCATCCCTCTTGAATCATTTGCTGAGGATGAGAAATAACTTTTCCTTGAATGCTTGGTGAAACTTGCCAGTGAAGCCATCTGGTCCTGGAGCTTGCATTATGAGAAGAATTTTGACTACTAATACAATTTCTTTAATGTTTATAGCTCCATCAGTTTTCCTATTTCTTCTAGAGCAGAATGGTGCATATAAACTATTAAAGAACATAATCTATTATATTTATATTTTTATATTGTACCAGATTATAACCTATCTCATCTGTATATTCTATTTCCATGAAACTGCTTATAAATAAATAATACTTTATTATCTTTAATGTCTGCAACTTCTACACTTTTACATTCTTAATATAGTTTGTGTCATTTTTTTTGTTTCTTCACTCTCAGTCATCAGTTTGTAAATTATATTAGCCTTTTCAAAGAACAGTTTGTCTTTTTAAATCTCTATATTTTACATTTTAATTCTATTCATTAATTGCTAATTATTTTTATTTATTTTTTGTTGTTTTTTGAGTTTATTCCACAGTTGTTTTCTAAATCTAGTTTGGATGACTAGCTTATTAATTTAAAAAAAAATTTTCTTACCTTTCAGTGTCAGCATTTTTACACTATATGGCTATAAAGTTCCCTCTAGTTTTTGTTGAGCCCCAAAATATATGATATGTAGCATTTTAATTCTTGTCAGTTCCAAAGTGTTTTCTAATTTCCAATGTGACTTCTTTTCTGATCCATTGGTTGACTTTACAAATGTATATTTTAAAATTTCCAAATATAATTTTAAAATTATTGATTCTTAGGTTAATTGTATTGTGGTCAGAAGATGTGTCTATATGATTCCAATATTTAGATATTTGTGGAGATATGTTTTACGAGCCAGAAAATGTTCAAATTCTGCATGTGTTTGAATAGAATGAAATACATTCTATGTAGTCGTTGGATGCAATGTTCTGTATGTGTCCGTTGCATGAATTTTGTTAATCATATTACTTAACTCCCACCAAAAACAAAACATTATAAGTGTAATGCAATTGTCATTTAATAATGAAACTATATGGCAAGGGCTACAAGTAGTTTAGAAATCATGCACATATGACATATTGTTCATACCCTCAGATGGTGTGTTCAAATCTTCAACACTAATGTTTCAGAATTACTGGCCATAAAAAGAATGATGTTGGATGAAAATGTAAAAGAGGACATCAAAATCATAAAATGTTGGGGAGGTGAGTAAGAAAATGTAAGTTCTTTTTTTTTCTTAGAATGTGTTTGAGCTTTTATGACTATCAGTCTAAAACAAACAGGTATAGAAAGGGGTTAACACACTTGAAAAACAGGGTAACCACAAATCAAAAACATACAACAGATTCACAAAAACCAAAAAGAAGAGAACACAAGCAAAAAATAAAAGGAAACCACAAAAGGAAAAATAAAAAGGAATAAAGAAGAAACATAGAATCAACTGGAAAACAAGGTTTAAAATGGTAATAAATACATATTTATCAATAATTACCTTAAATGTCAACAGACCAAATCCTCCAATCAAAAGGCATAGAGTGGCAGACTGGATAAAAAAACAAGAGCCTACAACATGCTGCCTACAAGAGACCCACTTAGGGCAAAGGCTATACATACATTGAAAGTGAGGGAATGGAAAAAGATACTTCATGCAAAAGGAAATGACAAGAAAGTGGGGGTTGCAATACTCATATCAGACAAAATAGACTTTAAAACAAGGGCCATTAAGAAAGATAAGGAAGGACACTACCTAATGATAAAAGGTTCAAAACAAGAGGAGGATTTTACATTTGTCAAGATGTATGCACCTAATATTGGAGTAACCAAATACATAAAACAAATACTAACAGATGTAAAGGGAGAAATTGATGGGAATACAATAATAGTAGGAGACTTTAACACCCATTCACAACAATGACAGATCTTCTAGACAGAAAACCAGTAAGGCAACAGAGATCATAAATGATACAATGGAACAGTTAGACTTAATTGATATTTTCAGGACACTATGCCCCCAAAAAAGCAGAATACACATTGTTTTCAAGTGCACATGGAACATTCTCTAGAATTGACCACATACTAAAGCACAAAACAAACGTCAACAAATTTAAGACTATAGAAATTATTTCAAGCATCTTCTCTGACCAGTGGCATGAAGCTAGAAATCAACCACAGAAAAAGAAATGAAAAAAACAATTACATGGAAATGAAACACATGCTACTAAAAAACCCAAAAGGTCAACAAAGAAATCAAAAAGAAATTAAAAAAATACCTTGAAACAAATGACAATGAAAGCACACAATCATACAAAATCTCTGGGATGCAGCAAAAGCAGTTATTAGAGGGAAGTTCATAGTGATATAGGCCTTCCTCAAAAAGCAAGAAAAATCTCAAATAAACAACCAAACATACCACCTAAAAAACTAGAAAAAGAAGAACAAACAAAACCTAAAGTCAGCAGAAGGAAGGAAATAATAAAGATTAGAGAGGAAATAAATAAAATAGAGATTAAAAAACAATAGAAAAAAACAATAAAACCAAGATTTAGTTCTTTGAAAGGGTAAACAAAAATGACAAACCTCTGGCTAGGCTTACCAAGAAAAAAAGAGAGAGAACCCAAATAAACAAAATAAGATATGAAAAAGGAGAAATATCAACCAATAGTGCAGAAATACAAAAAACCATAAGAGAATACTAAGAACAATTATTTGCCAACAAATTCGACAACCTAGAAGAAATGGAAAAAATTTCTAGAAAACACAGCCCACCAAAATTGAATCAGGAAGAAATAGAGGGCTTATCTAGTGGTGCAGTGGTTGGGAATCTGCCTGCAAATGCAAGGGACACAGGTTTGAGCCCTTGTCCAGGAAGATCCCACATGCCGCGGAGCAACTGAGTCCGTGCACCACAGCAACTGAGCCTGTGCTCTAGAGCCCGTGAGCCACAAGTACTGAACCTGCGCACCACAACTACTGAAGCCCATGTGCCTAGAACCCATGTTCTGCAACAAGAGAAGCCACCGCAATGAGACACCCATGCATCGCAACGAAGAGTAGCCCCCGCTCGCCTCAACCAAAGAAAGCCTGCACACAGCAGCAAAGACCCAATGCAGCCAAAAATAAAATTAAAAAAAGAAGAAGAAATAGATAATTTGAACAGACCTATCACTAGAAATGAAATAGACTATATAATTTTTTAAAAAACCCACAAACAAAAGTCTAGGACCAGGTGACTTCACAGGTGAATTCTACCAAACATACAAAGAAGAAATTTTACTGATCCATCTCAAATTCTTCCAAAAGGTTGAAGAGGAGGGAACACTCCCAAAGACATTCTATGAAGCCACCATCACCCTGATACCAAAACCAGAAAAGATACTGCCAAAAAAGAAAATTACAAGCCAATATATTGATGAATACAGATGTAAAAATTCTCAACAAAATATTAGCAAACCAAATCCAGCAACATATATAAAAGATCATACACCATGACCACATGGGATTCATCCCAAGTTCACAAGGATGGTTCAATATACACAAATCAATCAATGTGATATACCACAGCAACAAAAGAAAACACAAAAACCAAATGATCATCTCAATAGATGCAGTAAAACATTTGATAAAATTCAACATCAATTCATAATAAAAACTCTTACCAAAGTGGGCATAGAGGGAACATATCTCAACATAATAAAAGCTATTTATGACAAACCCACAGCCAATATAATACCCAGTGGTGAAAAGCTGAAAGCTTTCCTGCTAAAATCTGGAAAAAGACAAAGATGCCCACTCTCACCACTTCTCTTCAGTGTAGTATTGGAAATCCTAGCCACAGCAATCAGACAAGAAAAATAAATTAAATGTATCCAAATTGGAAGGGAAGAGGTAAAATTGTCGTTATATGCAGATGACATGATACTATACCCTAAAGACGCCACACAAAACCTATTAGAACTGATAAGTGAATTCAGCAAGGTAACAGGATGCAAGATTAACATACAGAAATCAGTTGCATTTCTTTACACTAACAATGAAATATCAGAAAGGGAATGTAAAAAAAAAAAACTTTTAAAATTTCACCAAAAAAATAAAATACTTAGGAGTAAACGTGACTGAGGAGGTGAAAGACTTATATGCTGAGAACTATAAAATGTTAATAAAGGAAACTAAAGATGACTCAAAGAAATGGAAAGATATCCCATGCTCTTGGATTGGAAGAATTAATATTGTTAAAATGGCAATACTATCCAAAGCAATATACAGATTTAATGTGATCCCTATCAAGTTATGCATGACATTTTTCATAGAATTAGAACAAATAATCCTCAAATTTATATGGAACCATAAAAGATCCAGAATTGCCAAAGCACTCCTGTGGAAAAAGGACAAAGGACAAACCCTCCCAGACTTCAGACAATACTACAAAGGTACAGTAATCCAAACAGTGTGTTATTGGCACAAAATCAGATACACGGATCAATGGAACAGAATAGGGAGCCCAGAAAAAAACTCACACACCTACAATCAATTAATCTTTGACAAAGGAGATAAGAATAAAAAATGGGAAAAAGACAATCTCTTCAGCAAGTGATGCTGGGAAAGTTGGACAGCTGCATGTAAATCAATGAAGTTAGAACACACCCTCACACCATGCACAAAAATAAACTCAAAATGGCTTAAAGACTTAAGTATAAGACAAGACACCATAAAACTAGAAGAGAACATAGACAAAACATTTCTGACATAAATCGTACCAGTGTTTCCTTAGGTCAGTCTCCCATGGCAATAGCAATAAAAACAAAAATAAACAAATGGGACCTAATCAAACTTAAAAGCTTTTGCACAGCAAAGGAGACCATAAACAAAATGAAAAGACAACCTACGGATTGGGAGAAGATATTTGCAAATGATGCGAACAGCAAGGGCTTAATTTCCAAAATATATAAACAGCTCATATATTCAACAACAACAAAAACCCAATTGAAAAATGGGCAGAAGACTAAAACACATTTCTCAAAGAAGACATACAGATGGCTGGTTAATAGGCACATGAGAAGATGATCAACATTGCTAATTATTAGAGAAATGCAAATCAAAACTACAATGAGGTACCGCCTCACACCAGTCAGAATGGCCATTATTAAAAAGTCTACAAATAAATGCTGGAGAGAGTGTGGAGAAGAAGGAACCCTTCTACACACTTGGTGGGAATGTAAGTTGGTACAACCACTCTGGAAAACAGTATGGAGGTTCCTCAGAAAACTAAAAGTAGAATTACTATATGATCCAGCAATCCCACTCCTGGGCATATATCCAGACAAAACTATAATTCAAAAAGATACATGCACCTTATGTTTATAGCAGCACTATTCACAGTAGCCAAGACATGGAAACTACCTAAATGAATGAATGGATAAAGAATCAACAGTTGAATGGACAAAGAAGATGAGGTATATATAATATACCATATAATATAAATGGAATATTAGCCATGAAAAGGAACAAAACAATGCCATTAGCAGTTACATGGACGGACTGAGAGATTATCATACTAAGTGAAGTAAGTCAGAAAGAGAAAGACAAATACCATATGATATCACTTATATGTGGAATCTAAAATGACACCAATGAACTTATTGACCAAATAGAATTAGACTCACAAACAGAAAACAGACCTGTGATTGCCAAGGGGGAGGGAGAGAGGGAGGGGGAGGAATGGACTGGGAGTTTGGGGTTAGTAGATGTTAACTATTACATTTAGAATGGATGGACAACAAGGTCCTATTGTATAGCACAGGGAACTATATTCAATGTCCTGCATAATGGAAAAGAATATAAAAATGAATGTGTATATATGTATAACTGAGTCGCTTTGCTGTAGAGCAGAAATTAACACAACACTGTAAATCAACTAACCTCAATAAAAAAAAGAATGATGTTGGGCCATTTCCGTTATTTTTCTCTCACCAAAGTCAACCTACATGACATACAAGAGATTTTGGAACGCTCTTGTATTGTACTTACACAGGATGTGTTTTTTAAAATCAGAAAAGCAGCCTCTGTGTGTTAAAAGGAAAACAACAAAAACATTAATACTATACATTGCAGTGAACAATATCAATAAAGCAGGATGTGCTAGAACACATTAAATAATGTATTTGCTAGAAGCTGCTGAAGAAGCAACCAAACTCACGTGCCTAGAAAATGCAAGTACTTCTTACCTGACACCTGCTGAAAAAAAATTTCTCCCATCATTCTCTACTCAAAAGAAGAATTTGAAATTATTGTGCATGTAGAGAAAGCTGAGATGCAGATGGAAATTTTCACGACTTTTAAAACAAAATCTTGAAACATAACCACATTGTCTCATTGCTTCACTTCTAAATTCGAGGTTTAAAGACAATTTTTTCCTCAATTTTATGGGTGTAGGAAAAAAATTGAAGGCAAAAATATTAGAAATAAAAATGTGTGAGGCTACTATTAATAGCTTAAATATACTTCAGAAAATAGATATGATCTTCTTCAAGAAATACCCAAAGCTTTGGTTTGCTTCAGTAAAATTGCATCATCACAATAGACCAAATTTTCAAGTTCCTGAGTTGAAGTGGAGTTGTGCCTTTTACATAACTAGTTTAGTGAAGCTAGCCTGTTACCACTAGAAAGAAAGGAATACATAATAAGCACTGGTGCCAACATCTTCCTCATAGAGCCCTATCTTGGCAGAGTGGGTGATGATACCTTGTTTCTCCCCGACTCTAATTCAAAGTAAGTATCTATTGTAAAAATGCATTATGGTGATCATAATTTCACCAACAGAACTGATAATGATCAACAGCACTGAGAAATAGTGTGTCATTTCAAATGTTTCAAACTTGCTTACTAAAAATTTCAACATTTAGACTATAATTACATTTTAATAAAATTTCAGATTTTATTCTTATGCAACAGAATTGATTCTATTAGTATGGCATTAACATTTGACCTCAACTTTGGTTGAATATTGATTTCCAAACCCTGCTGAAATGTACATTTGGTGTACTTCCAGAATATAACTTAGAGAGACACCAGAATCTGTGCATCCAGAAACGTGTTCAAAACTATTTACAGCAGCACTGTTCATAATTTTAAAACTGGAAACACAAATGCCTACCAACATTAAATTGAATAAATAAATTGCAGTACATCTATAGAATCAGATACTACCTAGAGGTGAAAATAAACAAACTAGAGATAGCACATTAATAGGGATAAATCTTACAAACATAATTTTAGGGAAAGAATCAAATCCCTGAATAATATGTGTAGTATAACTCCATCCATGTAAATTCAAAACCAGACATAATTAAATCTTATGAGGAAGAGGAGGGGGTAGACACATGTATAGGTATTAAACTATTTCTAAAAAAAGCAAGGAAAGAATAATACACAGTTCTGGATCCTGTGTATCTCTGGGAAAGAGGCAATGGAATGGGATAGTTGAGGAGCACTTAGGGAGCTATAAGTTAGTGGTAATGTTCTAGTGCTTGGGTTAGGTAATGAATTCATGTTCATCATATTAGGATGAAATGGAATGAAAATAGCTACCTCTGCATACACCGGTCATAACAGCGTGTCATGAACCAACAACTATGACTAACACAATTCTGTGCACCTGGAACCCATGAGAAAAAGCAGGGAACAATTATCCCCCCAAAATCAGGGTAGTACTTCCTGACCTTGGCTACCACTGGTTAGTGAGAGAAGGGGCCATGACTGGATGTCTCTAAGGTACTGGCAACATTCCAGTTTCCAATCTAGATGGTGGTTATACAAGGATTCACTTCATGATTATTTAGTAGACTGCACTTATAGGTTTCATATATTTTTCTGTATGTATAAAATAGTACATGATTTCTAAAAGTTATAAGTAAACACATACACGCAAACACAAGGATACATTCATATTACATATTTACTTGGATATATTAAACACATGGAGGTAAGTTTTGGTGGGAGTGGACAGTGGCAGTAGTCACTGGGGATGGGGAATCAGGAGTCGGCAAATCTGTTTCTGATAAGCTAGTGTTTTGGTCAGTCTTGCTTACACTCCATCTCCATTAACTGGTGATCGTGGAAAGAAAACCATACACATGATGCCAAGGCTTAGAAGAGCTCCATTGGACTCACTTCAACTGCATGGCCATTTTGATTATGAAAGGTAAATTATACTGTACATATTTATAGTGATTTTCCTCTGCTGAACTAAAGCAATAAAATTTCCACAAGCATTATATAGCATTGCCTTATATATCCTCTTTGCCAGTTTTACTTCATTATTTACTATTTTTATCAGTTCTATTTCCACTGCACTTTATTAAAATGTATCATTTATTAAACCCATTTTGAAAGAAGAAAAATCATCGATAAGTCAATCAAACTAACATAACTATATTGCTGTGCACACTTTCTTTCCACTCACATACGTATTTTTAAACAGATGCCATCATAATGTACGTTGTGTTTTAAGTCAGCTTTTTTGCTCTTAACGTCATAGTGTGAACATTTTTCCTTGTTATTCATGGTCTTCATAATTATAATTTTAATGGCTGAATAATATTCCATAGACTTAATGTTGCATAATTTACTAAAGAATTTCACAACTGTTTTATACGTATATTGTTTCTCAGAAGCATTTTTCTAGTCGTTATTATAAAGCTCTTACAATGAATATTTTCTGGCACGTAGATGTCTTGCTTGGGTGGAATTATTTCCTTAGGACCCATTCCCCAGGGTGAGATTCCTGGGCTAAGAGCTATGACTGTCTCTACAGTTCTCCCTTTATGTTGCCGTATTGCTTTCAAGAGAATCATACTAGTTTACAATTGTTACCAGTAATGTACAAAAGTGCCAACTTGAATGTAAGCAGCTGGCGTTTGTGAGATTAATCATTTCTGCTCTCATAAGTTCTTTCCCCAAGATAGAAATGCTTGACTCTTTACTTTTCTTTCTTTTTGAAAAATTAAAACTTCCCTGAATCAGGCTTGTCCAAAGTTTCTTCACCAACTAGTTTGACTGCACACCAAAGCTGTGCACAACTTAATGGAGAGCCATGCAGGCTCTCCCTCTCTACCACATGCTGTTTCTTCTGTAACAGGAGCACATCCTTTCTGAGACCAGGCATTTGTTATAAGGAGTCCATATTGCCCAAGATTCCTATCTCACCCAACTATATCTCAGTAGTTTCTTGAAGATATTTTTAAGGTCTTCATTCCCAAATCCAATGTAGATCTTTCTACATTGGATAGCATGCTTGTATGTCTGCCTAAATCTTGGACCTTGACCTTTTCTCTGCACTGCCTTCAGAACATCCTGTTTCTGTTTTGGCCTCTAAAAAATTTTTTTAAAGCATTTCTTTTCAAAAGAGCTCTTCTTTTCTACCAGTCTTTCAACATGGGCAGGGCCTATTTGAATTAACATTCTGTCATTGTCACTTTCTGCCATCTGCGTTTCAAAGCACAAGAAGGTTAGAGGCTAGAACAGTGGTGCATTAAGTAAGCCCAGCCCTAGGCTCCTTTGTTCCAGTGGGCGCCCCATCCATAGCATTCTGGTGACCTCCACAAGCTATTCCAGGACTCACTCAAAACACCCCATCAGCAAGTCCACATACCTGCTGGGGAGAGCGTAGAGAAGACACAAAAATTAACACCAGAAATTTGGAGGCAATTTTACTCTGTTTTCTAAGGTTAACTCCTAAATGTGTATTCTCTCATATTCTTTTATTTTATTCTTCCAACCTCTTTTTGCATATTCTCCCCTTCCAGAGTGTATAGTTGGACTCTGCAACTTGTCCAGAGCCCCTTAAGAAACAAAACCCTTCATGAACCTAGTTCAGCCATAAAGATACATACTGGGCACTGAAAACAGTTTGTGCTGCAGCCATAGAGAGGAACACTGACAAATGTTGTTGATCGAAGTATTTAAACTCGTATTTCATTGTACACATGTTAAAATCCCAAAAGAATGTAACTTAGCTTTTTTCACCTTTCGAGTGTCTATCAAATTTCTGTCAGGCTATGCTACAGTACAATGATATTGAAACTTGCATTTCAGAAACCATATTCTTACAAAAAGCATCTACCCCAGATTACATCCTTTTTTTCCGCTTCTCTGCCGAATGTTTGGGAAGGGGATAGTCATTTTTTATCCTGTGTAGCAGATACACTAGGTTAAAAACACACACACATGAAAGCAAAACTGTTTCTCCTGTTTTTAATCAACAGCCATGGCCTTCCATGGGCTGGCTTCAACTTTAATGACATGACATAATTAAAGAACAATTCACAAAATGAAAATGGGCATTTCAATGCTTCCTGTAACACATTACCACCTCTAATATCATTCTTTTGTGCCCATTTAAGCCTCAAATTAATTTCCCAGGCTATAAGATTTACCAGCAAGTATATGTTACCCTCATATTGGAACTTGAATTTCTACCTGAAACATTTTTCTTTTAGACCTAGCTGCACAGTTGATACACCTAACTTCAGAACATTTGTATTCTGAACTGTAAAAATCTCTAAGTTTTAGCAGATAATTCTCTGAGCTTTTTTATATGGGTAATAAAACTTTCAGACTATGTTTCTACACAAAGCGGATGACTGTTAACGAAACAAGTAGTGTAGGCCTGGTTCACAGGACCCAAAATATCCTACAAAAGCAGGCGAGAGCCTTTGGCAGACTGGATGAGAAAGTTCAAAGAAATAAGGAGGACACAGACAGGAATGAAAAGCAAGACTGAAGCATCAGAGAGAGTGCACAGGTGACTAGGAGCACATAAAAATCTGTAGGGGAAAGTCTCATTTTTCACACTTTTTTTCCATAGTGCTAGATTTTTAAAATATCCTCCTATATCCTCCTATTATCGAAGCAATTGAGTTTATGTCTCATGGAACACAGGTATTTCTGAAATCCAAGAAAAACAAAAAATTTGAAATGCTTCTAAAGAGAAAAAAACAATCAACAAATTGGTATTCGAAACCTTATATAAACCACTAGATTCTGGAAAACAATAGGACAATGTCTTAAAGCTATATTGATTTTGAACATAGATTTATTTGACAAGCCAACCAATGAAGGAATATAGCTTTAGACACACAAAGGTTCAGAAGGCATACCACCCAAGAATCTCTTCTACCAGAATATATTTCTGCCAAAAAAAATAAATCTAGGGCTTCCCTGGTGGTGCTGTGGTTGAAAGTCCGCCTGCCGATGCAGGGGACGCGGGTTCGTGCCCTGGTCCGGGAAGATCCCACATGCAGCAGAGCGACTGGGCCGTGAGCCATGGCCGCTGAGCCTGCGCATCCGGAGCCTGTGCTCCGCAACGGGGAGAGTCCACAACAGTGAGAGGCCTGTGTACCGAAAATAATAATAATAATAATAAATAAATCTAAGCAGAAGGAAAGTTTCGGGTGTAAGGAAAAAAACGGTGATGAAAAGACCAATAAGACAAAGAACTATTTACATCTGTGTTAATTAGGTGTTAACGAATGCTTCCGCTTCTGGTCATGACAGAGTATCAGGGACTGAATGAGCAGTACTACTTTAAGCAACTGGACAACCAGTCAAAAGAGACAACATGTTGGTTTTCATTTATTGGACAACAGCCAGTACAGGATAGTGCTGCCTGAAAGTAAAAAACCAAACAAAAACCCCCAACAAGTTCAGTCCTGCCACTTTCTTAGTTTACTGCTTGGGGTGAGTTTCCAGGCCTCAGTGCAGAGAGAGAGAAGCCAAGTATCTCAGCAGTTGCTGAGCTGAGCTATTTCATATTACAGACATGTCAAATGACAAAAGTGATATCAAAGGGCAGAATACCAGGGATGAGGGAACAGCACAAAGACACAACTCGGAGAGGTCCCCTTACATCTCGGTCTAATCTGCACATGCAGGAGAAAAAAATTTCCAAATCTGGAAAAGAAGCACTGAAAGGGAGTAGATGTAATAAACCCTGGAGCTCCCACAGGGCTGGGAAGAGTCTGTGTTCAAACCAGGAAGGGTAGAAAACCCACCAAATATATAAAGCATTGGGCAGAGTCCTCAGAAGAGTATTAATTAGTAATGGAGCGAAATTAGCCCCTGAATAAAGACAGCTCTGGACCCACCTTCACAAAGGCCAACAATATTTAAAGAGATACAGCAAAATCCAGCATCCAACATTATAAACTTCAAAATGCCTAAGCTCTAATAAAAAATTATGAGGCATATAAAGAATCAAGAAAATACAACTCTTTAGCAAAAAAAAAAAATCCATTAGAGGAATGAAATCAGCAAAAATGGCGGAGTCAGGAGATCTAAATTCCATTCTTCCATAAAAGTAATGAAAAAAAACTGATAAAAACTTTCAGAATCAACTTTTTCAGAACTCTGAAAATTAACCAAAGCCTTGCAGCAGTCTGGATAGCACTTACTCAACAAAAACAGCTGATTCTCAGTCAGGACAGAGAACTCTGTGGCATTTTAACTTACCCCCGTCCCATCCCCTGCTTTTCAGCTTAGCAGTAGCCATGAAGATACCAGCTCTCATTCCCCTTACCGGAGGGAGCAAAGGGGCCTCATTTAAGAGACTTGTAATTATTTGTTCTGATTTTGGTGGCTCCCTGGGAGACAGGCTCAAAGGATTTGTCTTTATCACCTGGTCCAATGCTAAAGCTGCTTCCCATGGGGCATTTGTTGAAAACCTTTGCAGGCTGATGTTTTAATTGCTGCTGCCTAAGGTACAGTAGGAATAGGCAATATACTAACCAAAAAGTTTGGAAGGAAAAGCTAGAAAATGAGATGTCTGTTAGGGCTTCGAAAAGCTCCAACATATTCATGGGAACCTCAAAGGCCATGTGTATGCTCAGGGCTATGTGTGTGCTCAGGAGAGCAGAAGGCCCCAAGGTCTCATCTCCTTCTCACCTTGAGGCTCTGCAAGAGCAGGAAATAAAGACTACGTTGGAGCCGTAAGCTTCCTAGCTGAGTGTTGAAGGAGTGCCCCGATAGGCACGCAGAGTCCCTCAGCACAGTCTGCAATCTTTATTGGTTCCAAGAGTTCGAGGAAATCTCTGTCCAGTCACTAGTTGACTACTATGCTAATGGAACAGAGATTTCAGGAGCCAGACACAAAGTTGGAGGATTTATATAATCTAATTGCAAGACTTACTATAAAGCTACAGTAGTCAATGTAGCATGATATTGGAACAGAATAGAAAGTCCAATATTAGACCCATGCATATATCCAGAAGACCTAGCGAAGATAATTAACGAAGGTGACTACACTAAACAACAAACTTTTAATGTAGACAAAACAGCTTTATATTGGAAGAAGATACCATCTAGGACTTACATAGCTAGAAAGGAGAAGTCGATGCCTGGTTTCAAAGTGTCAAAAGACAGTCTGACTCTCTTGTTAGGGGCTAACACAGCTGTTGACTATAAGTTGAAGCCAGTGTTCATTTACCATCTCCCTAAATCCTAGGTCCCTTAAGAATTATGTTAACTCTACTCTGACTGTGCTCTATAAATGGAACAATAACACCTGGATGGGACTTCCTTGGTGGCACAGTGGTTAAGAATCTGCCTGCCAATTCAGGCGACACGAGTTCGATCCCTGGTCCGGGGAGATCCCACTTGCTGCGGAGCAACTAAGCCCGTGCGCCACGACTACTGAGCCTGTGCTCTAGAGTCCGCGACCCACAACTACTGAGCCTGCAAGCCACAACGACCGAAGCCCGTGCGCCTAGAGCCCCTGCTCTGCAACAAGAGAAGCCACCGCAATGAGAAGCCCGTGCACTGCAATGAAGAGTAGCTCCTGCTCACCACAACTAGAGAAAGCCCGTGCACAGCAACAAAGACCCAACGCAGCCAAATAAATAAACAAATAAAATAATGTCTGGATGATAGCACAACAGTTTACAATATGGCTTATTGAATATTTTAAGCCCACAGTTGAGACCTACTGCTCAGAAAAAATGATTTCTTTCAAAATATTCCTGCTCACTGACAACGCACCTGGTCACCCAAGAGCTCCAATAGAGATGTACAATGATCCTAATGTTGCTTACATGCCTGCTAACACAACACCCGTTCTGCAGCCCATGGATCAAGGAGTAATTTCTACTTTCAAGTCTTGTTATTTAAGAAACACATTTAGTAAGGCTATAGCTGCCATGGACAGAGACTCCTCTGATGGATCTGGGCAAAGTAAATTGAAAGCCTTCTGCAAAGTACTCATCATTACACTTGTGATTCATGGGAAGAGATCACAATATTAACATTTACAGGAGTTTGGAAGAAGTTGATTCCAAGCCTCATGGGTGACTTTGAAGGGTTCAAGACTTCAGTGGAGGAAGTAACTGCAGATAAGGTGGAAATAGCAAGAGAACTGGAATTAGAAGTGGAGCCTGAAGACGTGACTGAATCGTTTACAATGTCAGGATAAAACTAAGAGATGAGGAGCTGCTTCTTACAGATGAGCAAAGAAAGTGGTTTCTTGAGATGAGATCTACTCCTGGTGAAGATGCTCTGAAGAGTGTTGAAATGACAACACAGGATGTAGCATAATACAAAACTTAGTTGATAAAGCAACAGCAGGATTTGAGAGGCTAGACTTCAATTTTGAAAGAAGTTCTACTGTGGGTAAAATACTATCAAACACTACTTCATGTTACAATGAAATCATTCATGAAAGGACGTGTCAATCGATACAGCAAACTTCACTGTTGTATTACTTTAAGAAACTGTCACGGCCACCCCAGCCTTCAGCAGTTACCACCCTGATCAGTCAGCAGCCATCATTATTGAAGCAGGACCCTCCATCAGCAAAAAGATTACAGCTCACTGAAGGCTTAAATAATGGTTAGCATATTTTAGCAATAAAGTGTGTTTAAATTAAGATATGCACATTGGTTTTGTTTTGTTTTTTACGTTTTGTTTTTCTGTACACTGGTGTTTTAGACATAATGCTATTGTGCACTTAATAGAACTACAGCATAATGTAAACATAACTTTTCTATGCACTGGGAAACCAAAAACATTGTGTGACTCTCTTTATTGCAATATTTGCTTTATTGTGGTGGTCTGGAACCAAACCTATAATATCTCTGAGGCAGGTATGCCCACATCTTGATTTTGGTTGTGGTTAACAACAATTTATGTGTGTCAAAATGTATTGCATTACAAATTAGAGGTATGGGATTAACAGATACAAAATAGATAAGCAACGAGGATATATTGGGAATTATAGCCACTGTCTTATAATAACTTATAATGGAGTAAAATCTGCAAAAATACTGAATCACGGTGATCCAGGGACAACTTCCCCGGGAAAAAACATGTGAACACATGGCACACCTCAGGCTGTTGCAGCGTCATCCTGGCCTCTGCCACCACAGGCTCGCACCGCATTCCATACCCCTCCTTCCCCCCAGCCTGAGTAAGCCAGAGCCCCCTAAACAGCTGCTACTTTAACCCCATCCTGACTGGGCAGGGAACAGACACCCTCAGGCGACCTACATGCAGAGGCGGGGCTAAATCCAAAGTTGAACCCCAGGAGCTGTGCGAACAAAGAAGAGAAAGGGAAATTTCTCCCAGCAGCCTCAGGAGCAGCAGATTAAATCTCCACAATCAACTTGATGTACCCTGCATCTCTGAAATACCTGAATAAACAACAAATCATCCCAAAATTTAGGCAGTGGACTTTGGGAGCAACTGTAGACTTGGGGCTAGCTTTTTGCATCTAATTGGTTTCTGGTTTTATGTTTATCTTAGTTTAGTATTTAAAGCTTATTTTCATTGGTAGATTTGTTTATTGATTTGGTTGCTCTCTTCCTTTTTTAATATAAAATATAGATTTTTTTTCCTTTTTCCCTTTTTGTGAGTGTGTAATGTGCATGCTTCTTTGTGATTTTGTCTGTATAGCTTTGATTTTATCATTTGTCCTAGGGTTCTGTCTGTCCTTTTTTTTTTTTTTTTTTTTAGTATACTTCTTAGTGCTTCCTATCCTAGGTGGATTTGTTTTTTGGTTGGGATGTGCTCCTATTTCTTTTTTTAAATTACTTTTTAAATTTTTTTTATTTTAATAACTTTATTTTATTTTTCTTTCTATCTTTTTTTTTCTCCATTTTTTTTCTGAGCCATGTGGCTGACAGAGTCTTGGTGCTCTGGCCAGGTGTCAGGCCTGAGTCTCTAAGGTGGGAGAGCCGAGTTCAGGACATTGGTCCACAAGAGATCTTCTGGTCCCACATAATATCAAATAGCAAGAGCTCTCCCAGAGATCTCCATCTCAAAGTTAAGACCCAGCTCCACTCAACGACCAGCAAGCTACAGTGCTGGACACCCTATGCCAAACTACTAGCAAGAGAGGAACACAACCCCACCCATTAGCAGAGAGGCTGCTTAAAATCATACTAAGTTCACAGACACCCAAAACACACCACCAGACAGAGTCCTGCCCACCAGAAAGACAAGATCCAGCCTCATCCACCAGAACACAGGCACCAGTCAACTCCACCAGGAAGCCTACAAAACCAACTGAACGAACCTTACCCACTGGGGGCAAACACCAAAAACAATGGGAACTATGAACCTGCAGCCTGTGAAAATGAGACCCCAAACAGAGTAAATTAAGCAAAATGAGAATACAAAGAAATACGCAGCAGATGAAGGAGCAAGATAAAAACCCACTAGACCAAATAAATGAAGAGGAAATAGGCAGTCTACCTGAAAAAGAATTCAGAGTAACGACAGTAAAGATGATCCAAGATCTTGGAAATCGAATGGAGAAAAAACAAGAAACATTTAACAAGGACCTAGAAGAATTAAAGAGCAAACAAACAATGATGAACAACACAATAAGTGAAATTAAAAATTCTCTAGAAGGAATCAATAGCAGAATAACTGAGGCAGAAGAACGGATAAGTGACCTGGAAGATAAAATAGTGGAAATAACTACTGCACAACAGAATAAAGAAAAAACAATGAAAAGAATTGAGGACAGTCTCAGAGACCTCTGGGACAATATTAAGCACACCAACATTCAAATTATAGGCATCCCAGAAGAAGAAGAAAAAAAGAATGGGGCTGAAAATATCTGAAGAGATTATAGTTGAAAAATTCCCCAACGTGGGAAAGGAAATAGCCACACAAGTCCAGGAAGCACAGAGAGTCCCATACAGGATAAACCCGAGGAGAAACATGTCGAACCACATATGAATCGAACTAACAAAAATTAGACACAAAGAAAAAAATATTAAAAGCAACAAGGGAAAAGCAACAAAAAACATACAAGGGAATCCCCATAAGATTAACAGCTGATATTTCGGCAGAAACTCTACAGGCCAGAAGGGAGTGGCAAGATATATTTAAAGTGATGAAAGGAAAAAACCTACAGCCAAGATTACTCTACCCAGCAAGGATCTCATTCAGATTCGATGGAGAAATTAATACCTTTACAGACAAGCAAAAGCTAAAAGAATTCAGCACCACCAAACCAGCTTTACAACAAATGCTAAAGGAACTTCTCTAGGCAGGAAACAAAAGAGAAGGAAAAGACCTACAATAAAAACCCAAAACAATTAAGAAAATGATAATATGAACACACATATAGATAACTACCTTAAGTGTAAACGGATTAAATGCTCCAACCAAAAGATGTAGACGGGCTGAATGGATACAAAAACAAGACCCATATATATGCTGTCTACAAGAGACCCACTTCAGACCTAGGGACACATACAGACTGAAAGTGAGGGGTTGAAAGAAGATATTCTATGCAAAGGGAAATCAAAAGAAAGAGTAGTAATTCTCATATCAGACAAAATAGACTTTAAAATAAAGACTATTACAAGAGACAAAGAAGGACACTACATAATGATCAAGGGATCAATCCAAGAAGAAGATATAACAATTGTAAATATTTATGCACCCAACATAGGAGCACCTCAATATATAAGGCAAATGCTAACAGCCATAAAAGGGAAATTGGCAGTAACAAAATAATAGTTGTGACTTTAACACCCCACTTTCATCAATGCATAGATCATCCAGAATGGAAATAAACAAGGAAACACAAGCTTTAAATGATACATTAAACAAGATGGACTTAATTGATATCTATGGGACATTCCATCCAAAAACAACAGAATGCACTTTCTTCTCAAGCACTCATGGTACATTCTACAGGATAGATCATATCTTGGGTCACAAATCAAGCCTTGGTAAATTTAAGAAAATTGAAATCGTATCAAGTATCTCTTCTGACCACGACGCTATGAGACTAGTATCAATTACAAGAAAAAACTGTAAAAAATACAAACACATGGAGGCTAAAGAATACACTACTAAATAACCAAGAGATCACTGAAAAAATCAAAGAGGAAATCAGAAAATACCTAGAAACAAATGACAATGAAAACATGACGACCCAACACCTTTGGGATGCAGCAAAATCAGTTCTAAGTTTATATACAATCCTACCTGAAGAAACAAGAAACATCTCAAATAAACAACCTAACCTTACACGTAAAGCAATTAGAGAAAGAGGAACAAAAAGAACCCCAAAGTCAGCAGAAAGAAAGAAATCATAAATATCAGATCAGAAATAAATGAAAAAGAAATGACGGAAACGATAGCAAACATCAATAAAACTAAAAGCTGGTTCTTTGAGAAGATAAAAAAAATTGATAAACCATTAGCCATACTCATCAAGAAAAAAAGGGAGAAGACTCAAATCAATAGAATTCGAAATGAAAAAGTAGAAGTAACAACTGACACTGCAGAAATACAAAGGATCATGAGAGATTACTGCAAGTGACTATATGCCAATAAAATGGACAACCTGGAAGAAATGGACAAATTCTTAGGAAAGCACAACCTTCTGAGACTGAGCCAGGAAGAAATAGAAACTATAAACAGACCAATCACAAGCACTGAAATTGAAACTGTGATTAAAAATCTTCCAACAAACAAAAGCCCAGGACCAGATGGCTTCACAGGCGAATTTTATCAAACATTTACAGAAGATCTAACACCTATCCTTCTGAAACTCTTCCAAAATATGGCAGAGGGAGAAACACTCCCAAACTCATTCTATGAGGCCACCATCACTGTGACACCAAAACCAGACAAAGATGTCACAAAGAAATAAAACTACAAGCCAATATCACTGTTGAACATAGATGCAAAAATCATCAACAAAATACTGGCAAACAGAATCCAACAGCACATCAAAAGGATCATACACCATGAGCAAGTGGGTTTTATCCCAGGAATGCAAGGATTCTTCAATATATGCAAATCAATCAATGTGATAAACCATATTAACAAATTGAAGGAGAAAAACCATAAGATCATCTCAATAGATGCAGAAAAAGCTTTTGACAAAATTCAACACCAATTTATGATAAAAACCCTCCAGAAAGTAGGCATAGAGGGAACTTTCCTGAACATAATAAAGGCCATATATGACAAACCCACAGCCAACATTGTCCTCAATGGTGAAAAACTGAAAACATTTCCACTAAGATCAGGAACAAGACAAGGTTGCCCACTCTCACCACTCTTATTCAACATACATTTGGAAGTTTTAGCCGCAGCAATCAGAGATGAAAAAGGAATAAAAGGAATCCAAATCAGAAAAGAAGAAGTAGAACTGTCACTGTTTGCAGATGACATGATACTATACATAGAGAATCCTAAAGATGCTACCAGAAAACTACTAGAGCTAATCAATGAATTTGTTAAAGTAGCAGGATACAAAATTAATGCACAGAAATCTCTTGCACTCCTATACACAAATGATGAGACATCTGAAAGAGAAATTAAGGAAATACTCCCATTTACCATTGTAACAAAAAGAGTACAATGCCTAGGAATAAACCTACCTAAGGAGAAAAAAGACCTGTATGCAGAAAACCATAAGACACTGATGAAGGAAATTAAAGATGGTACAAACAGATGGAGAGTTATACCATGTTCTTGGATTGGAAGAATCAACACTGTGAAAATGACTATACTACCCAAAGCAATCTGCAGATTCAGTGCAATCCCTATCAAACTACCAATGGCATTTTTCACAGAACTAGAACAAGAAATTTCACAATTTCTATGGAAACACAAAAGACCCTGAATAGCCATAGCAATCTTGAGAAAGAAAAACAGAGCTGGAGGAATCAGGCTCCCTGACTTCAGACTATACTACAAAGCTACAGTAATCAAGACAGTATGGTACTGGCACAAAAACAGAAATATAGATTAATGGAACAGGATAGAAAGCCCAGAGATTAACCCACGAACATATGGACACCTTATCTTTGATAAAGGAGGAAGGAATGTACAGTGGAGAAAAGACTGCCTCTTCAATAACTGGTGCTGGGAAAACTGGACAGCTACATGTAAAAGAATGAAATTAGAACACTCCCTAACACCATACACAGAAGTAAACTGAAAATGGATTAAAGATCTAAATGTAAGGCCAGACATTATAAAACTCTTAGAGGAAAAAATAGGCAGAACACTCTATGACATAGATCACAACAAGATCCTTCTTGACCCACCTCCTAGATAAATGGAAATAAAACCAAAAATAAACAAATGGGACCTAATGAAACTTAAAAGCTTTTGCACAGCAAAGGAAACGATAAACAAGACCAAAAGACAACCCTCAGAATGGGAGAAAATATTTGCAAACAAAGCAACTGACAAAGGATTAATCTCCAAATTATACAAGCAGCTCAATATCAAAAAAACAAAGAACCCAATCCAAAAATGGGCAGAAGGCTTGAATAGACATTTCTCCAAAGAAGATATTCAGATTGCCAACAAACACATGAAAGGATGATCAACTCCACTAATCATTAGAGAAATGCAAATCAAAACTACAATGAGATATCATCTCACACCAGTCAGAATGGCCATCATCAAAAAATCTAGAAACAATAAATGCTGGAGAGGGTGTGGAGAAAAGGGGACACTCTTGCACTGCTGGTGGGAATGTGAATTGGTTCAGCCACTGTGGAGAACAGTATGGAGGTTCCTTAAAAAACTACAAATAGAATTACCATATGACCCAGCAATCCCACTACTTGGCATATACCCTGAGAAAACCAAAATTCAAAAAGAGTCATGTACCAAAATGTTCATTGCAGCTCTATTTACAATAGCCAGGACATGGAAACAACCTAAGCGCCCATCATCGGATGAATGGATAAAGAAGATGTGGCACATATACACAATGGAATATTACTCAGCCTTAAAAAGAAATGAAATTGAGCTATTTGTAATGAGATGGATAGACCTAGAGTCTGTCATACAGAGTGAAGTAAGTCAGAAAGAAAAAGACAAATACCATATGCTAACACATATATATGGAATTTAAGGGAAAAAAATGTCATGAAGAACCTAGGGGTAAGATAGGAATAAAGACGCAGACCTACTGGAGAACGGACTTGAGGGTATGGGGAGGGGGAGGGGTGAGTTTTGACAGGGCGAGAGAGAGTCATGGACATACACACACTAACAAACGTAGTAAGGTAGATAGCTGGGGGGAAGCAGCCGCAAGGCACAGGGATATTAGCTCGGTGCTTTGTGACAGCCTGGAAGGGTGGGATGGGGAGAGTGGGAGGGAGGGAGACGCAAGAGGGAAGACATATGGGAACATATGTATATGTATAGCTGATTCACTTTGTTACAAAGCAGAAACTAACACACCATTGTAAAGCAATTATACCCCAATAAAGATGTTTAAAAAAAAAAAAAAAAAAAAAAAACTACAATGAGGTCTCACCTCACACCTGTCAGAACGGCTATCATCAAAAAGTCTACAAACAATAAATGCTGGAGAGGGTGTGGAGAAAAGGGAAACCTCTTGCACTGTTGGTGGGAATGTAAATTGATACAGTCACTATGGAGGACAGTATGGAGGTTCTTTAAAAAACTAAAAATAGAACTACCATACGACACAGCAATCCCACTACTGGGCATATACCCTGAGAAAACCATAATTCAAAGAGTCGTATACCACAATGTTACTGCAGCTCTATTTACAATAGCCAGGATGGAAGCAAACTAAGTGTCCATTGACAGATGAATGGCTAAAGAAAATGTGGCACATATATACAATGGAATATTACTCAGTCATAAAAAGAAATGAAATTGAGTTATTTGTATTGAAGTGGATGGACCTAGAGACTGTCTTACAGAGTGAAGTAAGTCAAAATACCATATGCTAACACATATATATGGAATCTAAAAAAAACAACAACAAAAAACCCAAAATGGTTCTGAAGAACCTAGGAGCAGGACAGGAATAGAGACACAGACGTAGAGGATGGACTTGAGGACACAGGGAGGGGGAAGGGTAAGCTGGGACGAAGTGAGGGAGTGGCATGGACATATATACACTACCAAATGTAAAATAGATAGCTAGTGAGAAGCAGCCACATAGCACAGGGAGATCAGCTTGGTGCTTTGTGACCACCTAGAGGGGTGGGATAGGGAGTGTGGGAGGGAGACGTAAGAGGGAGGAGATATGGGCATATATGTATATGTATAGCTGATTCCCTTTGTTATACAGCAGAAACTAACACACCATTGTAAAACAGTCATACTCCAATAAAAATGTTAAAAAAAATACTGAATCACTATGCTGTACACCTGAAAATAATACAGTATTGTAAATCAACTGTACTTCAATTAAAAAAAAAAACTTTTTGCACTGTATTTAAAATTGGTGAATTTTGTTATCTGTGAAATGTACCTTGATAAAATTAATTATAAACATTAAAACAAATAATATATTAAAATTGCAAATTTCCCAACCAAAGGAATTTGAACTTTGAGTAGTGTATCTAGGTATACAAAATTTTTTGTCTTAATTTATCAATTTTCCCTAGTGTTGCATATAAATGTATGGTGAAAATTAAGAAAGAATTGTTTTCCAAGGAGAATACAGGATTAATGGGGACAAATAGCTATATAGAACTGAACCTCAAGTTATTTCAGTAAGGCATGGGAGAAGCTAAGGGAGTTGTAAAGCATACTAAATGTCTTGGTTAGACTAAGGAAGTGTATAGAGATTAAATACATGTAAGAAAATATAAAGTTAACCCCTATGAGGAAAGAGATAAGATGTATGACTTCAAAACTCCGGAGGAAAAAGGAACCAAGAAAAGCAATCTAGGTAAAGGTAAAAAAGAATTATAATGAACCCAAATGCATCAAATAGCCCCATTAAAAGATTCTGAGATTAGGTAAGATACCAAAATTCTGGTAGGTGCTATTTACAAGAGACATACCTCAAATAAAATGACATAGAAATGTTGAAAATAAAGGGAAGAACAAAGCTCTATTTGGCAAACGCCATCAAGAAGAAAGCAGGAGTGGCAATATTCACTTCAAACAAAATAATTCAACATAAAGAATTATAGAAGATAATATATAATTATGATTTAAATTATTTATCATAGCCAGAGGGAATAGAAATGGTCTGTGTAACTGGGAAGGCTTCAAGTAAGATTGTCTCTCTGAAATGAACAAGATTTGTGGTGACTGGTGAGCAGAAAAGAATTGGGAAATTTCCATATGGAAGGAATCAAGTAAGGAAAGTGTGATAGATTACAAATACAGCCATACAGCCATTGAAGCACCTACCAAGAAGTGGAATCTACTTCCTCACCCCATGAATACTAGTTGACTTTATAACTTGTTTTCATGAGCAGGATGTATTAGAAATGACATTGCGCAAATTTCCAGCCTAGACCTTGCAGCGTTTGCTCTTGGACCAGGATCCATTCCATCTCCATGTGAACAGGCTCAGGCTAGCCATTTGGAGGATGAGAGACCCTTTGAAGGAGGGCCCCAGTGGTTCCAACCCTCCCAGATGAGGCCCCAGATATGTGAAGGGACCAACTGAAAATAGCCAAGCCCTACCCAGACCAGAAGAACGTCCAGTTGAGCCCTGTCCAAATTACCAACAGAACTGTGAACTAAGTAAAATTGTTGTTTTATGCTCCTAAATTTTGGGTGGATATCTGATTCAGAAAGGTATTTTGTTTGAGATGTCATAGGATGAGGCCACTCTCCCTAAGAAGCAAGAAAAGCTCTTCTGTTTTGGGATGTGTTCAAGTGTCTCTCACACATTCACAGGTGATCATACCTTGTTTAAGGTGTAACCACAGGTCTGGGGGACCATTTGTACCAAAGGAATAGGGGTCCCACATCATACTGTTGAATCTCAGTCTGATACCCACTGGGTTACTTTATCCCACAGCTTTCTTTGCCTCTAAAGTTATAGAGCTGATGTGGTGCCACAAAGGGACATCATCTAGGGCTTAGGGTCACATTCAGAGGATTTATTTAAATGTGGCTTCAAGTGTCACAGAGTGCCTTTCACACTGAAGTTCTGGAATCAGTGCAGGCCTCAGTGACTGAAGGACAGGTTAGTGAAGCAACATGGCACAATATGAAAATGACAGCCTTTCGAAGTCGGGGAAGCTCAGTTTGAATCGCAGCTCTGACTCATACTAGGTGCGTGTCATAAGTCAACTCCTCTGAGCTTCAGTCTTTGCATGGGCAAATTAGAATGAAAGTACCCACCCCGAGGAGGCACCTTGAGAACGAGACATGGCTGAGACTACTGGATCTGGAGTGAGACTGCCTGATGTGGGCTTTCTGTTCATCACCCTGTACCTCGGTTTTCTCATCTATACAAAGGTAAGAATCGTAGTGCCTACATAAAATTCTGAGAACACTGCCAAACACGTAGTAATTGGTCAATAAGATGTTACTTCTTGCTCTTCTCATTCCTTCCTTTCTGTGTTAAAAGTGAACAACCTAGAAAAGAGCTCTCAAATCCTATTTGATAGAGTTATTTTGAGTATTAAAGGATGAAAAGCGCATTGCATAGTTCCTGGCATGTAGTGAGCAATCACTAAATGGTACAAATAAGAGGCAAGGTGAAGGAACAGCAACGGCGAGTGGGGGACAGAGAACAGCTGGCGGGCTGGTCAAGAGGAACATTATGAGTGTGTGCAGACTAGTGTGACCCTCTCAGTTTCAGAGTCTTGTATTCAGGTTTACCCTCTAAATTTACACACCCGAGAAAGAGGTAGGCTTTTCATCCAGATAACTTTTCATCTAACAGGTCTTGGGTATATTATTTAAAAATTTAAACCACAAACAGGAGATAATTGTTCCTCCCTTTCAAGTGCTTTCAAGGAATATTTAAACTGTATATAAAATGCCAGAACATAGTATATTCTTAATAAATCATAGAGTTATTTTTCCTCTGAGATTGGGAAAGCAGTATTATCATCCTTATTACGAAACATCAGAGAATGCACGGGATTTGCCTGTAAGCACACAGCAAGCTTGTGGCAGCACTTAAGCCCAGATCTCCTGACTCTGAGTCTATTGGGCTTCTACTGTGTATGTGGGCCTATACCAGGCAACACAACATTGTGGATAATGGCACAGATTTTAGAGTTAGGCTGCCTAGGTTCAATTTCGAGTCAGCCCCTATATAACCTTGGAGAAGTCATTTAATTATTTGGTGTATTGGCTTACTCATCTGTAAAATGGGGAAACTAAGAGGTTTTTGAGAGGGTTCATGCATGGAAAGTGCTTGGCACATATTAAGTGCTCAATAAATGTTAGCTTTTACTATTATACATTATTACACTACACGACTTCATCAGATTAACCTGGATGGGTCCTTTTCGTGGGGTATTTTACAGCCACCTTCCCTCTTTGTAGGTATGTGGGAGGCTCAGGATCATTTCACTAAAATCAGATTATGCCGAGAAGAAACAAGGAAACAGAACGAAGACCATGGACCAGATCTTATCCTCTAGCTGTGAGAACTTCTGGGCATGTGGGGCATGAATTCAGTTCCAGACGCCATCAAACTGGCTTTGCTTAGCCTGATGCCGAGGCCAAGACATTTTCTCAGGCCTCAACTTCTGGGCAGTTCTGAAATGGGCTGAATCATCAATAGCTATTTACTTCCCTGATGATCCAGTTTTTAAGTGTAATTAAAAGTGCATCTCGGGCTTCCCTGGTGGCGCAGTGGTTGAGAGTCCGCCTGCCGATGCAGGGGATGCAGGTTCGTGCCCCGGTCCGGGAAGATCCCACATGCCGCAGAGGGGCTGGGCCCGTGAGCCATGGCCGCTGAGCCTGCACGTCTGGAGCCTGTGCTCCGCAACGGGAGAGGCCACAACAGTGAGAGGCCTGCGTACCACACACACACACACACACACACACACACACAAAGTGCATCTCCCTTCTCTTAACACCATCAGGAGGAAGGGTGGGATTTTGAAAAACTCTGTCCTTTAGTAAGACATCTCAGCATAATCTTGGGGCTATAACATAGCTCTTGATGTGTAATTACCCTGTCACCTAGAGGAACTATTAGTTTCCTTCTTACTCAAAGGACAAATGTGAAACACAAAAGCATCCATCAAGATGAAGGATTAAAAATATTTTAAGAGGTGTCATTATTTACATACTACATGGCCCATAACCAAGCTGACAGGTCCAAACTGTGGTCCAATGAGCTGACAGCTTGAAATCCCAAAGCTTCATTCACCAAAGAATGGCAGCAGGATTTAGTGGACAAGAGGACAGGTGACAACTGAGAGAGAGGCAAGGAAGTATTTTGTCTGTACATGTGTAGATGTGTCCACATAGAAGGAGGCTTCAAGGAAGGAGTTCTAGACTGGGTGTGTGCCCAAGCAGTAGAAAGTAATGAAGAGGAGACAAGGACTGTTTGCTGGGTGTAGGGCACTTTTCACAGTGATCATATCTATTCTTTGCAATGGCTCTGCATGACAGGTAGTCCCACCTCCATTTTGCAGATGACAAAACCAAGACTCCAAGAGAGGTTACATAAACTGACAAGGTCCCAGGACAGATATCAAGCCCAGAATTCCAATCATTATCACCCCAGCACTCAAATGCCTGCTTTTTCTACAACTCTTGCTGTTCTTTGCATTAAGCAATTATTCTGTGAGTATAGATCTTTCCCTATTACTGCCCAGATATTTCAGGCAAAACAAAATTTCCACACACACTGCCCACATAGAAGACATTCTTCTAAGTCAAGATGAAGTCATTTAAATTCAAAATCTCTCTCTCTCTCTCTCTCTCTCTCTCTCTCTCTCTCTCTCTCTCTCTCTCTCTCTTTCCCTCTCCTCTCCATCCACCCTGGAGAAGGGTACTAGCCAACAACACATGAGAAGAGATAAAGGGACCAATGAGAAGAAAGGATGTGATAAGAAGGTATGAAAGTCAGGTTCTCTACTTATAACTGGCTTCAATTGGGAGTTAAGTGCATGAAAGAGAGTCTAGATCAAGCTCTTTATGTATAATTATCAGGAGAATGATTTCAAGATTCTGAGATGTCACCTTGTTACTCTATATATCTGCTTCTGCCTGAGACCCTGTGCTGCTTATTTTCATATTTTAATAATATTCCACCACAGTTCAGACAACAGAACACTTATAGCTGGGAATAAGCCACTGGATTCTGTCATTCTTTGCAAATTCCTAACAATTAGCTAATTTTACTAATGACACATGTTGGAGGAGGTAGATGATTTTTGCTGCAGGTCTAGTGAGCAGAAATTTTTTATGGACTTACCACTCACAAGCGCTTGATGTCTATTTTTCTAATTTCTCCCCTTGGTGTTTTCCTTTCTTTCTCTTCCTTGTTTTCTGCTCACATGGTCTTTCTCATCTCTCCCTCTCTCTTTCTATGTCGACCCTGCTAGTGGCACTCAAGGATAAAGAGTTTTCTTGTTCCTGAATAAAATATCCAATGATTCACATGTGTTTTCTTTTCCCCAAGAGACTACTGGGGGGATTCTGCCCATATGTTACTTATGTTTGGAATAAGTTAATTCCACTAGATGATATGAATAAGCTTCCTGTAGGGTAATGGCTTGAACTTCCTGATTCAAACCATTATCATCACTCTCCAGAACCACTTTAATGACTTCTCCTAAATGGCATCCCTAGTTACAGTCTTCCCAACCCTACTCTGCAATCCACTCTCACTCAGCTGCTAGAGGGTTTTTGGGTGGCGGGGTGTGAGTGTGTGTGTGTGTGTGTGTGTGTGTGTGTGTGTGTGTGTGTGTGTGTGTGTGTTTAATACAAATCCATTCATGTAGCTCTCCTGTTAAAATCCTCCAATGGCTTTGATCACACAGAGAAATAACTGCGTAGAAAAGAGCTGGTCCCTGCCTCCCTCTCTACCCCCATCTCTTACTTGTCTTCCCACCCTCATCCACCCCAGCTGCAAGGACCTTCTCTTTGTTCCCACAGCCGGCCAAGCTGGGTGCCTCTTTAAGCCCTTGGCTTTCAGCTGGTCTCTCTATGCTCTTTCTTAAATCTTCCCGTGCCCAGCCCCTTTTGTCATTTGATTCACTGCTTAATGTCATTTTCTGAAGGAGGCCCCCTCTGCCTAACCAAACAAAAGCATCCCCCAAGCTCCATCTATCACATCAGCCTGCTATGCGGTCATCATAATTTCTTATGTCTTTATTTTCTGTTCTCTTCATACCCCTACTAGAACGAGTCCTCTGCTAAGTCTGGAATTTCCTCTTTTCTTCACAAATCTCCATGCCCAGAACAGTGCCTGGCACATAACAGATACTTAGTAAATACATGCGAAATAAATGAATATATATTCACAGTATCTTTTTAATGGGAAAAAAAACAGGCTGTCAAATAGGTATATCTGCATTTCTGTAAGTATGAGTGTATTGCCTCTGTGTGTGCATACAGAGTAACTATTAAAGTAGCAAAAATAATAACTGATTATTTCTAGGTGACTATAAACAATTCTCTCCTTTTTGTAAAATGTCTGTAATTTCTGGGTTCTTCAATTATCATGCATTTGCATGGGATTACCAGGTCAGATCTTACTTCCCAATATTCGTACTGAGTCTGTCCAGCCACCTCCACGGAGCCCCGTCACATCTCCCCCACTTGCAGGTTATAGCACCTGGAATTTCAACCGTTAAGTTGCTCCCCTCAGTGTGAGCTTTGTGTGAGAACGTAGATGACACAATAGCACGCCACGACAGCCATGGAGTTGAGCAGAAATTCTGGCTGGCAGTGAAGTGCCTACCCCAGGAAACATCCCCGTGGCACTTTCAAACATGAACAGAAACAAGGTGCACACAAATCACACGAACCTGTGCCTCTAGCAGAGAGCTTGAGACATGTGGACCCTCAATAAACCTCTACTGAATAGAATGGAATATTATAGGGTTTATTGTTCACAATAAAGTAAGAGGCTGAACACACAGCTTGATGTTCCCATCTTGGAACTGCCTGTGGTTCTCGCCCTTGGCAAAATGACCTCATCAACCTGTATGCTTTGTGGTTTGAAGAGGATGGAAACCACAAAATGAAAGTAAAGGTAGCCATGGCCTTGGTATCATTTTGCTGTCATTTCCAAGATATCTATTTCTCAGTTCACAATGAGGAGCTGGCAAAACGGCTCATCTGGAAAGACTTAGATGCTTTTGGGTTTCACCTGCCTTAAAGTTCTTCAGGGGACATTCAGTGGCAAACCACTGTCATTTTCCCTTTTGCAGCAATGACAGCCAAATCGGCTTTGGTTATGTGGTTATGCAAAATCAATTTTTTAATGCCATAATTATCAGCTGTTCTGAAGAAATTGAGAACAATTCAATAAACAATAAATTGAGTTTATTGACGAGAGTCAGCAAGTCCTATGCATATGATGTATCGGGGTGAAAGCGTTGCTCTATCTGCTAACCGCTAACTGCTCAGTGAACAAGCTTGGGCGTCTGCAATTTTCATTATGATGAACTGTTGACCCAAGATAGATTTTCTGACCTGTCCGCTATAATATCTTTCTGTTAGGGCAATTCCATTGCAGCCATGGTGGCTGTTACTGAAACTTGAATGGGAAAATAAAGCTAAACATTACCAGGCTAAGGCATAGCATGTTTCAGATCAATAATCAGTACTGGGTGAGTGAGGCTGGAATATATAGAATGAGCCTCTCTGATTCATTTTTATTAAGCTGAAGTGGGTTTTATTGCAGCTGTTATGATCAATTGAAGGCAAATAAAGAGAGGGAAATCTACACGGAAGAGTGAAGGGGTGCCTGTCAAGGGCAGCTAGAAATCCATCACGTTGACCTAATCTCACCTGGCACACTGTGATCCTGGTGATTCTCTCACCAAAGAGCTTTCCATCAGGACACCCGCAAAAGAAACAGCGCATCGTTTTGTGAGCTTCACAATCGCTGAAAATACCTTGTAAATTTCTCATTCCCACAATCTTACTTAACATGTTGTATGAGGCAACAAAATGAACATTCTCTTAAGGCTGAAGTTGGAGCCATACTCACATGTTTTCTACCCAGGTTCATTCTAATTAAGCGCCACTCTGCCTATGGGCAAAAGGGGGTGGATCTGCAACTAAACGCTCCAGATTCGTGATGCAAAACTGAAAAGCAGATGGGAAATGTATGAATATTTGCACAAACATGTCAATGAGGTACCAATAATCCACGTGACTCCAATTCTCTCTCCTTCAATGTTCGTGCCACCTCAGCTCTAATGTGTTTGCAGGGGGAGTAAGTGATCGTGACAGCAACAGCTGAGTGCAGGAAAGCCTCTTTAAGTCCATCGTCACTTATTTGATGTTTTCTGTGTTCAGCTTCTTCCCATCCTGGCATGCTTTGCTCTCTGGCACGGCTGCGTCACTGTGCTGCTCACCCCTGCACTGAGAATGCGTCCCCCACCCCATGGCCACCTGTCACCGTCCTGCCTCACGTGTGGGCCCCATTCCTTCCGTCCACCACCGGATGGCTCTCTCCGGGCTCCTCAGTCAGAACCCCGTCCTCACACACACACACACACACACACACACACACACACACACACATACACACACACTGCCCTTGGTCCTTACTCCCCACCCAGCACTCATTCCAGGTCCGGCCCCGCCACACACAAGCCACAGAAACCTATAGACCGACTTCACCTCTCAGCGCTTCAGTAACATGGAAAAGTAACATGAATTTGTTCTTTTTTTCAAAAACATATTTTTTTTGAAAAAAATTTTTTTGTTATTTCACAAATCACCAGGCTTGGTGAAAATCAAATGAAACAATACATTCTCAGCATCATACCTTACAGAGAGTAGGCATTCAATAAACATGATTACTATCATTTTTATAGGAACATATCTTTTGATTGATTGAAGTATAGTTGATTTACAGCATTGTGTTAGTTTCAGGTGTACAGCAATGTGATTCGGTTATGCACATATATATGTAAATATCTATATTTTTTTCAATTATTTTCCACTATAGTTTATTACAAGGTACTGAATATAGTTCCCTGTACTATACAGTAAATCCTTGCTGTTTATCTATTTTATATATGGTAGTGTATATCCTAACATATCTTAATTTTCTTTTAGGAAATCAATTTCTTCCCTTTCAGCACATGTGGCTGAGAGGGAGGTGACAGAGAACCCCCTATTCATCCTCCCCTTTTCCAGCGGTGAGCACATGACATAAGGTCAGATCAGAGCTTCTGTCCCACTGTCCACAGTGATCAGTAAAAGGATTGGTAAGTCACTTCAATTTACGAGGGACTATTAGGAAGGAGAAGATTTCTTTCCGCTGGGTTTTCTGAGTGGGAAGGTGTAAGATTGGGTTGCTGATGGCCACCAGAAAGAGCAATTCAGTAAATGAAGCCAACATAGCTGAAATATTGGAGAGGGAAGGAGAGAGTGGCAGGGGTGGTTTCCAAGATGACAGGGCTTGAGCCCCTGGATCCAGCTGTGCTTGGAAACAGCCATACTCAGGGACTGGCAAGAGAAAGAGTTCTGGATAAACAACTTCCTCTCCTTCCTGCACCTCCAGAATTTTGAAATCCTAATGGGCAAAACCTGTCCTGCCACAATGGTGCCCACCAGTGTTCACTGTGCAAAACAGGTGCTCAATATCTTTTAAGCTAACTTGTCTTTAAATCACCGCTAGTTCCAGCTGACCCAATAGCTGGAGCCTCATGACCTCAGCCACCTGGCTCTTCAACCAGCCTTGTCCTCCTGCTGAGTCATCCGCTCTCTGCAGGGGAGAGAGCAGTGGCCTGGAGGTCACATTTTCTCCCATTCCTAGTAAGATGCCCCTTCACTGGCTCCACATTCACAGAGCTGTCCTGGATGTTGAGCTGCCCCTGAGGAGGCCCCTGGCCATCCTCCAGGTCTACACACCATTCTAAACGATAGAAGTGACCCGGACCATGACGCTTTCCCTGATTACCTTCCTTCCATAGACAACAAGGGCTGATCCCAGGAGAGCTCACGTCTCTGGTTTCTCCAGGCACCCACAGATAGCCAAGCCGATCGTTTTCATTTATTATCACACTCCTTCTGTTCTTCCAAAACTTCCCAGTTACCCTCTGGTGTTCAGTCTGTCATCAACAATCTCCCCAACCTCTTCTCTGACACTTGGCTTCACTTTCTGGCTCTGAGTCAGTGGATCTCAGGGTGTGGCCCGTAGACCAGCAGCATCAGCATCACCTGGGAACTTATTAAAAATGCAAATTCTCAGGCCCTAACCGAGACTTACAGAACTGGAAACTCTGGAGATAGGGCCCAGAAATCTGTGTTTTAACAAGACTCCAAGAGGATTCTGATGCTGTAACTGGAATTAAGGTTTCCCTTGAAGATACTGCTTTCCTGGCACTTTCCTGAAGATGGTTTCCCCACCCCCATCTCTCCTAGGCCTGTATCTCAGACATAGGGCTAGAGTATGTCCTGCTTACTCCACTATGTGCTCCCAAATCTATTATTCTCCTTCCTCCCAGAACCTTTAAAGTGCAAGTCATCAAAATTTGGTCCTCGCCATCCTTCCTGATTGCTTCCGCCCACCAACACTGAGGTCCCTTCCCCTCAGTCATGGCCGCTATAGCATCTGAGCCTCTGTCTTCATCTCCATCTCTGTTCTTGCAGTCATTCTAAGTGACTTCCCATCCCAGGGGAGGATCAACCACCGTTCCCTGACATATTAACCTCCACCCTCCACTTCAGTCCCTCCTTCCTGTGTTCCTAACTTAGGCATCATTTTCGCCAGTAACACACACAAACTCCCAATTCATCTTACCTTCTGAATACTCCTCCTACTACTCCAGCTCTCTTACTCCAGTCTGCCCAATCCACCTCCCCTTTGACCCTAGAAGAATGTTCAGTCTATTAACCCTCCACCATTTCATTATCTTCATGATTTCCAAATCTATATCTCTAATCCTGACCTTGGCATGAACTACAGACACATATTTATGACTACCTATGAGATATGTCTATTCGGATGTCTAAAAAGCTACCTCAAATGTAATGTCTTAAACTTAGCTCTTGTTATTTTCCCCCAAACTTGCTCTTTCCCCAGTGGTCCCTATCTCAGTAAATGGCACCACCACCCAGGAAGTTGTTCAAACTAAAACTCTAAAGTTGCCCTCTATATTTTTTCTTTTTTTTTTAAATTTATCTATTTATTTATTTATGGCTGTGTTGGGTCTTCGTTTCTGTGCAAGGGCTTTCCCTCGTTGTGGCAAGCGGGGGCCACTCTTCATCGCGGCGCGCGGGCCTCTCACTATCGCGGCCTCTCCTGTTGCGGAGCACAGGCTTCAGACGCGCAGGCTCAGCAGTTGTGGCTCACGGGTCCAGTTGCTCCGCGGCATGTGGGATCCTCCCAGACCAGGGCTCGAACCCGTGTCCCCTACATTGGCAGGCAGATTCTCAACCACTGCGCCACCAGGGAAGCCCATTTTTTCTTTTTTTAATATAACCTTCATTCAGTCCTTCAGCAAGTATTGTAGACCTGACTGTCAACATTTATCCCAGCCTAACCACTTGTCTCCACCTCCAACTTCCAAAGCTCTTCCAAAGAGCAGTTAGCTCTTGCTTAGACTAATGCATTACCTCCTGTTTTCCTGTTTCCTTTTGGTCTCCCGAATACTGTGCTCCATACTGCCACCAGAGTGATCTCCACATTCACGTTAAATCACACCACCCATCACTGTCTTTCCATTGTAAAGGTATCAGGGAGCGCTGAATCTCCTGCTGACCTCCCCTCCTCCTTCTCTCCCACCTAATATATTCTAGCCACAGCAGGCCTGCTTTCTGTTCCTCAAACACATCATTTTCTATCATGTCTCAAGGTCTTCGCATATGTTCTCTCCTCTGCCTTGGTGTCCTCTTCCTCCCACAAATTAGTTTGACTGTCTTTCTGTCATCATTCAGATTTTAGACCAGATCACCTCAGAGAGCTTTTCCCTAATACTCTAACTAAGGGAGCCCCCATTCCCTTAGGAATTCTTTATTCTAACTCCCTATTTAGTGTGTTTATAGCACTTAGTGACATAAAAATGTGTTGTTAGAATAAATATCCTATCTCATCATCCCACTCACCAAAATAAATGAAAGTTCCATGAGGTCAGGAACTAGGCTATATCTCTTAGACCTAGATTAGATCGAAATTAAGTTGAGAAATGGCCTACAATTTAATTTTGTACTAACAGAGATGAACAGAACTTTTCAGAACAGTGAAATGTATAAGGGAGCTTTCAAAGAGGACGTTTGGCTATGTCATAGAACAAAACATTTAACCACCCTAGAAGCACCCATTTTCATACTAACTTTGTGATCATCTAAATGCTTATGCTGAAACTTTGATTTAATAGCTATAAAATATTTTTTTTTTATTTCTGTGTTAGGGCAGGACAGCTGTCTAGCAACACCTCGATTGGCATAATTTCTGACACAACACAGAGCGAGGATTGTGATATTCGTAATTGTTTTAGAAGAGCCCACAGTTCAGACATTTTACTAATTACTCCAAACTAGAACAGTTTAATCAGACATGATCTTTGCACTGTATGCCAATGTGACGAGGCTGATTTTCAGTAGCCAACACTGGGATTGTTAAAGGAACATTTCAAGGATGTACAGCCCACCAAGCTGGTCCAGGATGGCAGCCAAGTATTGGTGAGCAGCCACCAGTTTTCATCTCTGTCATTTTTTTTAAACACATGTCTATAGAGACACAAAAAATGGCTGATTAATTATTGGAAATCATTGGCTAACAATTGACAGAGCTTGACCAGAGCTGTGCACAGACTGGAATTGTACTGTCTCTCTAATCGTTCAAATGTACTCTGTTCCAAGTGTGTTTAGGTAGCACCAGGACACGTGTGACAGTGTTCATTTTGTTTGGAGCCTGAAGAAAACGCGAAAACACTGGGCAGAAGGCAATTGCCATTTATAGTCGGAAAGATTAGATCTTGTTAAAAATTATACCCTTTAAAAAAATAGGATGTAGCTCTCATTATAGCTTTCTCCTCTTCATCCTATGATTCCCTAACTCGTAATACTATTCACCATCATCAGGTCACCCAGGCTGAAACTGTGGTGTCATCAGAACTTGTCTCTCTCTCTCCCTCCTGTTACCACTTAAGCTCAGATTTCTTCCACTCCACTGTTTCCTACCTGTGTTTTTATCTAGCATTGCAGAAGTCGCCTAAACTACCTCCCTGCCTGCTGTACCCAATCCTCTCCATTTCCAGCATCGAGGACTGGGGATTGGGGGCAGGGAGCGTTGCTGAATCCCTAAAGGCGTGCACGGGAATTGCCGAACTCCCTCACAGCCTCATTACGATGGGGAGGGTCAGAGGACTCACTGAAAAAGGCCTTTGCTTTTGCCCTGTGCAGTTCATTATTGGATGATTAGATCATCCATATCAAGTAATCCCCACTGAAGAAAAATTTCGTGAAACAGAACAGAAGCCGTTCTTGACACACCATCCCCACTCCCGTGGAGATTAGGTACCATTCCTCCACGCTCCCTCAGCACCTGGGCATGGCTTTGTCAGGGACCTGACTGCCACACGTGGGAAGCTTATGTAATTAAAGCTTTGTCTGACTCACTTGAGCTCCTCAGACCACATGCTTACATTATCATCATTTTATCCCTAGTACGTATTACAATGCCTAACACATAATAGTAGCCTAGAAAAGCACCCGCCATGTCATAGGCATGCCATAACTCTCTGGTTAACCAATTAATTAATTATTGCATGATTGATTAATTAACCAAGTTGTTCATGGGCTGGAGGAGAAGGTATTAGGGACTTATCAACCTACTTTTTTGGGTACACAGAAGGTGTGGCACCACGAGCTCCAAATAGACCTGGAGCAGCTGATGATCTCAGTGTTATATTGTGAGAGAAAATCATTAATTTTTTAAAAGATTTATTTTTATATGAGAGGAAACACATGCTCCCCAAAGGAAGGGCTTAATTCTCTGTATTCATTCTATACTTCTTCAGGTACTTTATGCCTGAACTTTGCTTTAAACAAATCAGCCTTGAAAATCCAAGGTTCCTTAATGAGTCAGCAGAAGAAAGATATTAATTTCTCTACAGTCTCATCACATCCACCCATGGATCTTTTCTGAAACATTTATTAAGCACATACTGCATGCCAGGTGCTGTAGTCATCCTTTTAGATGTATCATAGCACTTAATCACTATAACATTCCCATGAGGTGGGTTTTATTTCCATCCAGATTTTACAGGCAAGAAAACTGATGTCTAGGAAAGTTGAATTACTTGCCTATGGTCACAAAACTAGTAAGTACAAAGCAAGAATTCTAAACCAGTTCTGTCCAACCCCTAAGCCATGTCTTAAGCATCGTGACATTCTGCTTCTGCACCAAAGGTGAAGGTAAGTATAGAAAAGAGAGTGGAGAAAAGCACCTGTTTCCAGAGCAATACTTTGAGGTAGCGGTAGCATCATCAGGTAGTGTTAACTTCAGTGTTATCTACAGGAGGACAGCAGGGGTCTCTGCACTGGATTGTCAATAGTGAGTCATATATGTGCCTTGAATATGTATGTATGCGCTGCACGGAACAAAATCAGTAAGCCATGGTACTTGCTCTAGAGATTGCCTTAATGTACAAATGAGATAAAGGTATGTTCTCAGGAAATACCAGATACAGTCATTTGGTCCAGTCTGGAATCTGGAAAGACTTCCTGGAGAAGCTGATGCCTAGGAGTTAGTTAGGTATCAGAAGAAAAGTAAGAAAGGGTTTCCAGGCTAAAGGAACAGAATTTACAAAAACTCAGAGGATTGAAATCATATAGTGGGTAGAAGAAACTGAAAATACTTGAGTTTCACTCAAGTGCATAAAATAGAAATTAGGGAGTGAACAGATGAATTAGGGAGGCTATAAGCCCAGATTTTCCTGGGATGGTACTGTTTTATACCTGATGTTCCAACTAAATTAAGTGCGGATATCTCTTTACACTCAAAAGTATGCTGGTTTGTTTGATAAATTATATGGCCACCCTACAATCGCCCTACAGATGAGGTTGCAGAGTGAAATAGAGGCCAAATCGTAAAGAGTCTTTTATTTCACACTGAGAAGCTTCCAAAAGTATACTACGTTTATCACTGATATAAGGAGCTAATTTTAGGTAATACACAAACATTAAAAAAAAATTTAATAGTTAAATGTGCTTTTTAATGTATATTGCAGGAAAGCATAGCTAGCACATCAAACTCATGATTTCATGAATATTTATGCCTTGGATAGACTAAAAATGGTTATTGCTCTGGTGATTGTTTCTACCTGGACCCATAAATTTCAGGCCCAGTGTTCTGACAGGAGCATTTCAGACCCTTAACAACTGAAACGTCTTTCATAGCTCTTTGGAAGGTCGCAAAGAGCACGTGATAAGGGTTGGTCACATGGATTCTCCAGTATTGAATATTATGGGTATCAATATATTCTTTTCAACAGTACACCGAATATCACTTTCAATGGTGTAGGACCATGGCAACAAAACGAAAGGACTATAAAAATGTTGAAATCTAGGAAGCACTGCACTGGGAGAGAGGGAGTGTTGAAGGACTCTAGACCAGAGATTTCCATGAGAATCTCCCCATTTTACGCTCCTACTTATAAGCTCTTCACTCTGGTCCCAGGTTGGACTTCAGGAGGCAATGGTGAAAGGGGAAAATCTAGGAGGAAAATTATTTTTGTAATTCAGGTAAAGGGTGGTGAAGCCTTAAAACTAACAAGGTAGTGGTGGGGTGGAGAGAAGGTAACATTCTGAGATATATTCAGGAGCTAAACATGAATAAAACTTGAGCAGATTAAGCAGAAGTGGGAGAGAGAAAGAATGACTAGTCTAGTTTGACTCCTAGGTCTCTGACTCAGGCAACTGGGTAGAAAATGGTTCCATGAACCAAGACCAGGACTGTAGGAGAAGAAGCAGGTTTGAAGCAGAAGACAGTGAATTCACCAGTTCTCCAGCTACAGCTTGGCCATGTGCGAGTGGGAGGTAGATGGAATGTTTGGAAAAGAGCATCACATTTAGATTAAGAAGAACTTGGTTCAAATTTCAGTTTTGTTATTTACTTCTGAAAAATGTGCATAATATATTAGGAGGTTGTTGTGAGAATTAAATGAGAGGCTATGTGTGAAAGCACTTTGTAAATTGCAAAATGTCAGTTGTTATTTTGAAGTAAATAAGCAGAAGTGATAACGGAGTCTAAGTGTTTAGGGATTATAAGGCTCAAAGGCACACTTAAGGAGGACGACCACATGGTCTGTTCTTAGTATGCTGTACTTCAACCACCTCCCAGAGATGAGTCGCTATCTTATTTTTTTTAAATCCTAGAGAAAGTAACCTTGTTAACCCATTTTAGAGTTTTAAAGCCCTTGATGTTTAACAATACCTAGCCTAATTTTATTGTGCTCCAACTCCTTTTGTCTATATCCTTGGGTTCATTATATTCTTAAAAACCCTTCATGAGGGCTTTCAATTTTTTCTTCCAGTTGAATGATACCTTATCTATAAAGCTATCTGTAAGCTATTGAATGTGTTCCTCAGGATAACCAGATTAAAGAAATAACATTTCCCCACCTCCTTAAATCCTTTCTGGAAGAATGTAGGTTATAAATAAGGAAAGCTTATGGCATGTTATTTTTTTAAGCCTAAACACTAAGCTTTACCACTTATAATTTGAGTTTAGATCAATTACAAGTCATGCTAGCCTTAGTTTCTTAATCTTTCAAGAGTGGGTGCAGTGATGCCTGCCCTCACTCTATTTCTTGACATAAAAGAACATTGACAAATGTCACAGAGCAGCCTGGACCTTGGCTTCCTTTCTGTACTATGTTAGCAATTTGGAAGTAATGAAGGAGAATAATCTCTAACAATAAGGGTTCTAAATTGAGTTCTTTAAAATGTCTATCAGGGCTTCCCTGGTGGCGCAGTGGTTGGGAGTCCGCCTGCCGATCCAGGGGACACGAGTTCGTGCCCCAGTCCGGGAAGATCCCACGTGCCGCGGAGCGGCTGGGCCTGTGAGCCATGGCCGCTGAGCCTGCGCGACCGGAGCCTGTGCTCCGCAATGAGAGAGGCCACGACAGTGAGAGGCCCGCGTACCGGAAAAAAAAAAAAAAAAAGTCTATCAACATGGCTGCTAGATCACAACTTTACAAATAATGTAGACATCCGCAGGGTGATTGGGCAGTGTGTGGTCAGAATTGCTCTCTGTGTGCTTTGACTTTCTTTGTGTGATGCTCTACTGCCATGACGCACAGGGTTTGTATACTTTTACACTTAAGTATAGGTGTATGTGAGATAGTAGAGACATAGTATCTTAGAACAGATGGCTATGTATTCTGATGAGGGAGATGCAAAACAGATTCTTTCTGAGATCAGTCTATTTACATGGACTTATAGATTCATACCATCTGGATACAATCCCAAGTAAACTTTAAAGTCCTGGTCCTGCTGAGATCCAGTGGAAAAGAGAACGGAGGATCCCTGTCAATGAACGGATTAAGGCTTCAAGTTTCTCACGGAGCAACCTGCTGGTGGGCATTTTTCTGATGGCCACAGATCCTCTGAGCTCTGGATGTCTTAGTCCGTGGGTCCCAACTGGTACAAGGGCAGCAGCGTGGGCTGGCTGAGTGTCCTGCTGCCACAGGCTGTCCTGAGAATGGGCTGTAGCACCCACCTCTGCTAGGCCAGCTGAGAGTAGTCCTGACCCGAGGAAGCAGCAGAGCATGCAGAGATCAGGATCCTAGTTTCATCCGTGGTAACCAGGTATGCACATGTTGACAGGCATCAAAAGTGGCCATACAGGGCTTCCCTGGTGGTGCAGTAGTTGAGGGTCTGCCTGCCGATGCAGGGGACGCGGGTTCATGCCCCGGTCCGGGAAGATCCCACATGCCACGGAGCGGCTGGGCCCGTGAGCCATGGCCGCTGAGCCTGCGCGTCCGAAGCCTGTGCTCCGCAACGGGAGAGGCCAAAACAGTGAGAGGCCCAAGTACCGCACACACACACAAAAAAGTGGCCAGACATTCAAGACTTGGAGACTTCAGACTAAAGTAACTAATTCTCCAGTCTTTTAAAAACATATACTTAAAAGCCAATCACACAATGCTTTTCAAAAACAGCAGTGGCACCAAAGTTCAAGGTAGTGTGTTAAACTTTGGTTGCAACAGCTGGTTTTACATCCAAGGCCTAAAAACTTTTTGAAAACTATTCCGGAGTCAGTCTGATGAGAAAAAAAGGGAAGAGAATCTGTGCTTTCAAGGTAGCACCTAATAAAAATTAAACAGCATTGAATAAACTTTTGCAGATTTCCTATGAAATAAGAAGTCATTACCCCAAAATCAGAGAAAATGTTTCATTCATTTAACAAATATGTATGGCATGCTGATTTTATCAGGCCCTGTGTTTTTAACATATCAGGAGGTTATACAGTCCATTCTTCACTGTGCACCTAAGGGTTTTGCACCATGCAGGTCCATGTGGCAAATTTTTAGTGTAGCCTGAATTTCCCAGCCAGCCAGCATGCTTCCAGGCCACTTCTTTCCTCCAATACTTTCCTTTCTCCTTCTCTCCTTTCAGGCAATCCACTTGCTACCAAACATCCTTCAAATGCAGATGGAATACAAACTAATTTTACTACTAGCTTGAGCAAATAAGACTTAAATCCTCCACTAAAGAAGTCATACAGCGCATTCCAAAGCCCAGTTTTATATGCAGTTTTAAGATGATCTACTGTTTGGTGTGATTCGTGACACTGTTCTCCTTCCATTAACTCAGAGTTAATTATGTCGCCTCTTCTTTTCACTGCCTGAGATTTCCAAATTGAATCCAGCATTCTAAGGGGCCCTGTTTTTCTTAGCAGCCACCACTATTATATTAAAATACACAGAAAATCATCTCGAGCATCAGCGCCCCCCAACCCCTAATCCCACGAACAGCTTACTTGGTGCTTATATATGACCCACAAGGGCTAAATAGAGTTCCCAAGATAACAGTAACTTCCTGGATCATTGAGTCCATGTATCAGCACAAAATTTCACGAACAGTTTAGGTGAAATGATGGTAGAGCAGCTCTGAAAATAACATTGTAAAGGCTCAAATTAATTTCTAGCGGTAGAAATTTCATAACCCAAAGCTCTTGCCAGGGAGAATTCTTTGTCCATTTACGCTTCACTGTCTTTCTAAGCTCTCCCTTTCACTGAATCGGACTGTTTGGTGGTCTGGAGTTAATTTTCCCAGGCTTTGTTTTCACAAGCCTTTTCTTTTTATGCTTTCTTTTCTTTCTTCTTCTGCTTCTCCTCCTCCTTTTCATTTTTCCTCTTATTCTTCTAATCTCTAATTTCTTCAATTTGCATGCCTTTCTTTGCTCCAAATGACATTTACTAGTACTCTCAGTTTATGTCCAAAAGTAAATGTAAAGTCCTGGTTGCTAATGATAAGCACGCAATGATGTCAGAGTGTCTTGCTAACATGTAACTCTGGTCATGTTACCCTGCTGCACCGAATTCTTTAACTGCCCTTCTTCTGCACTCAGAATAAAATCGCACTTCCTTATCAAGGCCTTCATTTATTCATTCAATCAAACAAATGTGTTTTTACTAACCTGTGTGCTAGGCATGGTTCTAGTACAGACAGATATGATATTAAACAAGATATCATATACCCTCACGAAATTTACATTCTAGTGTGAGACAGTGAGATAATAAAAAATTAAGTGAGTAATATAATTTCTGATATAAACTATGAAGAAAATAAAGAAGGATAAGGGAGAGAGGGGGTCGGGGAGGGGACCCCTTAGCTAGGAAGGTTAGGAACCCTCTCTGAGGGGTGACATTTGACCTGAAACCTGAATGACAAGATTAAAATGTTAGTTACCTATAAATTCAGTAACATGAACTAAGTTATTCTCTTATATATGAATTTTACTTTGTAAGAATTGTTTTGAATAACAGCCTAACTTTGTCTATTTCTACATACTGCTTCCTTGTAGACTACATTTTTGTACTTGTATGAATTTTTTAAATGAATAGAATCTTACAGTTGGAGGAAGCACAAACTCTCTTCCAGTTAGTCCTCCTACTTACTCAAAATATGGGCCTTACTGGGCTTGAAAGCCCTGAGTATTGTGAGACCTTGGGCAATGGGGTTCCCTTACCAGGTAGAAAATGAGAACATCTAATATCTAAGACCCCTTCCAAGTCTAAAATGTATAAAATGCCATGATTCTCTTTTGAGTTATATATTTATGATCTATCAAAAACTAGTACCTAGGTTGACAAAAATCTCTTAATCTATGAAATAATGTTTTAATGGCACAGGAGGCAATTAATAATAATTGATGAATTTTCCATGTTTCAAAAATTAATTTATTGCTTCACTTCTAGATCCATTATGTATGCTAAGACCCTTAATGCTTCAATGTTAGTGTTTTGATTCTTTTTTTTTAAAGTAGTTGCTTAGTTTATTTTAAATATATAGAGTATTTAAAATTTTGTAAATGCAATATAAACTAATATCAGGGTACTTGATGCTCTGTCTTGAATCTTGCAATCTAGTAATTTACTATTTTTAAAAATTTATTATTATTATTTTTTGCTGCATTGGGTCTTTGTTTCTGCGTGCGGGCTTTCTCTAGTTGCAGCGAGTGGGGGCCACTCTTCATTGTGGTGCGTGGGCTTCTCATTGCAGTGGCTTCTCTTGTTGTGGAGCACGGGCTCTAGGCACATGGGCTTCCGTAGTTGTGGTGCGTGGGCTCAGTAGTTGTGGCTCACGGGCTCTAGAGCACAGACTCAGTAGTTGTGGTGCATGGGCTTAGTTGCTCCGTGGCATGTGGGATATTTCTGGACCAGGGATGGAACCTGTGTCCCCTGCATTGGCAGGTGGATTCTTAACCACTGCACCACCAGGGAAGTCCTGTTTTAATTCTTTTTGAATTCCAGTGTTCGTAGTTTTAGAAGACCATTTAAGGAATGGCTTTGTCTCTGTAGTTTCCAACGAGATAAAAAAAAAATAAAATAGATAATAATAGCTAACACTTAATGAGGTCTTATCAAGAACGCTGCTCTAAGTCTCTACACGTAAATTCTGTTGTTGTTGTACGCGGGCCTCTCACTGCTGTGGCCTGTCCTGTTGCGGAGCACAGGCTCTGGACGCGCAGGCTCAGCAGCCATGGCTCACGGGCCCAGCCGCTCCGCGGTATGTGGGATCCTCCCAGACCGGGGCACGAACCTGCTTCCCCTGCATCGGCAGGCAGACGCTCAACCACTGTGCCACCAGAGAAGCCCTCTACATGTAAATATTAACTTGTCCCTCTTAACACTGAGATAGGTTATGAAACTTCACAGATGAAAAATCAAGTTATGGTTATTTTAATAGGCCAAAACCATTAAATAGAAGAGCTGGGATTTGATCCCAAGTAGTCAGATATCAGAGGCTATGTTTTCATTACTACACTATACTATACTCTTATGCCCTGTATTGATGACCCTAGATAGATAAAGGCAAATTCGCACTTAGCAATAGGGCTATGGTGGGGGGCAGGGAGCTAGAATGGTTTTTTAAGAAAAATATGAATATGTGGCCTAGAAGTTACTCTACTCTGAGAATCCTTTGAAGGACCTCTCTGCACTAAAAGAAATGGCATCCATTTTAGAGCATAGGGAAAGTATATTATATATGCCCTTTGCTAAGTCATAATATACAGGTGAGAGGAAGGGTAGGAATGGAATTCACATGCCGCTTTTTAAGACCACAGTGTAGGGGAGGGATCAAGACCATAACTGAACCTGCAAAGCAAATACATGACCACACCAATAATTAGCTTCACAGATATGGGGTAAAAGGGAAAGGAGTTCTAGTCACGTTCATGCCAAGATGAGCTAGGTCAATTTCAGGCTTGATGGGCACAACATAGTAAAGGTTTGCTCACTAGACCCAGGCCAAACAGCAGGGAAATGTGACCTCAGGTACCATCTTATACATATGCCCAATAAGCATAATAAAAAAAATTAGGCTGGTAGTCGTGTGTGTATAGGAAATGGATGCAAACTTCATATAGGGTTTTCCTTCATACCCATGAAAGGCAAGTGAGATACTGAGAAATAAAGACTACAAGCTAGAGCACATGCTGCTGATTCTAGGGATTACTTTTTTTTTTTTTTTTAACAGGGGAAGAAACTTCTCTCCACTCTGCTGAAAAGGGGAATAGCATTAGGTCCATAACTCACCAGACCCAGTGGGTTTGAGACGCAGACAATTATTGCTCAGTGAATCGACTCTGATGGGAGATTCTCAGAAGAGGGATTACTGTCATCACTCTGGCTATTACTGACCAGTGGGCTAGACCTGTTAACTGGCCAAGCCTCATAGGGAGCTTCTCACTGCATCTTGACCACAAGAATACATCCTTTAACTCTTCCCCCCAGTGTTCCTCAGGGTTCCACAGTCCACTCTTACAAGTGGGCTTAGCCCATGTTATTTTCTTGCAGCTATGAATGTACGGCTTATTTACAGCCTGCTGGAGTCAACTTTATAAATAGTCTTCACTATTTGCAAAGCATTGGGAAAAGGATACAAAGATGAATAAGATATAGTCTCTGATCTCAAAAATCTGATTAAAAAAATGTAACTGTAATACAAGGCAAAGTGAAATTCATTCTAAAGGCATTCCAAGAAACAAGCTGTAGGAGGACAGAGTGTTGGGAATCCTTAAAATTTAGTATAGAGCCTGGAATTTGGAGGCCATCAATCAGTTGCAAGCAACGGACAGCACCCCTCACTAATATGAGCAGAAAATGAATTGAATAAAAATGCATTGAGTAGCTTACAAAATCTCTAGGAGAGCTAGGCATGGAGGCTTGGCCAATGCCCAAAGTCACATAACACAGAGCTGGTCTGACGAAGACACCACTGCCACAAGAACTGGGTGCAGGTTCAATGACATGTACCACTGACAGTGGACACAGCTTTCTGGTCCCAGAACGGCTCTCTGCAGTCTCTGGAAACTGGATGTCGCTGCTGCCACTCTTACCAGAGCAGAGTCCATGCAGTTGCAGCTTCTCCAGGCCACCAGCATCCAGCAGCAAGCCTGGAGTGGCTATCTCTCATTGCCAGCATCTGGGTCATGTGCCTACACTGTAATTTCAAGGATCTGAGGAATAATCATGATATTTTCAGTTTCTCTAGTAGGGTCCAGCTCTTTATAATTTGATGTGTGGGGAGGTGGCTCACAAACATATGAAGGGAATTCAGATGCTGGGGGGTCAACATTCACTGCACCATCTCCTACATCAAGCAAGCTATACTGGATACCCAGGTTAAGGGGAGGAGATTGGGAGGCAGCCCACTGTGGCTTGCATGTCCTTCTTCCTTTGTACAATGAGATGACGCCTTTTTTCTCTTGCTACCATTCTATAGGCCCTTTTATCTGAGAGCATTTTGCAGTCTCCTTGGTGAGACAGTCTGAGCTGGGACTCCTAGGATTTATTTAATCATGGTATTTTCATTTGTGCTCAGGATTATAAACAAGGCTATATTGAAGGGCCAAATGCTTAATTAAAGGGAAAAATAATAATTCTTTTAAATTAGATGATGGTGTGGAAGAAAAATAAACATTATAATAACAAGTGTTTTCAAAGAGACAGTTGGACATAACTCATAGAGGTGGATAGTTTATCTGAGAGCCAAGGAAAGGCTGAGACTGTAGAAGCAGAGATAGGACCATCAGCTCTTTGTTTCCTGACAATGAGCAATATTCAATACATTTAAGGCTGCAGAATGATTTCAAGCGATGGAAAAATGTAATAAAGGGGAAAACCTCACTCAAGCATTTAACAGGATAATATGGAAAAGATTTCCCCAAGAGGCTCTGATTCACTAGTAGATACTCCCTTGAATTCCTCTGACCATTAAGTGAAAAACTTTGGTAACTAAGAAGAAATGTAAATCAAATGATTACATAGCATGAATGACAATTTAGAAGATCAAGGAATTCCCTCTGAATTTCATATACACAATGTCCCCAAGTACATAACCCTCAACACCCCTCCACCATCAGCAACTGAATTATATTAGCATCTCGCCAATCCTCGTTCCCTTTCTAATATTTCCTACACAGCAAATGAAGCCTTCATATGCCCAGGCAACCAATCAGGAGCTAGAACTTCCCAAAAAAATCTTTCCCAGCTTATCCTCCTACATCTATTCAATCAGAATATCCCTCAAATTTTATGTCCTAAATATGCTTTCAATCTGTCTGCTTCTCTCGGTCCTCATTACCATCACCGCAGCTGAAGGCCCCGTCAGCTCTCACAGGACCACGGCCGTGTGCTTATGCTTGTCTCTTCAGCTCTGGACACGTAGCTCTCAGCCATGCTCCATGCAGCAGTCAGAGGGCCTTCTGAAACTCAGATCTCATCATGGCTCCAACTTGTGTGGATTTTTGGATTCAGAGGAATCTGGTTTTGAATTCTGACTTCTCCACTAAGGTAGACTGGACAAGTCACTCAACCTCTCTAAGCCTCAGTATCTTCATTTTAAAATGAAAAGTAATGCTTTTCAAATGGACATTGCTCTAAGGATTAAAAGAGAAAATGTGATGAAAGTGCATCAGTAGCCACTGTCCAGTGCAGTAGCCAGCATAAAATAAATCCTTCAATGACATTTTCTGTAATCATTACTAAGAATTAAAATCTTTTCAGTGTAGATTCACCATTAGAGGAGGATTCTAACACAAAGCAGATATTTTTGTTGATGTTTAAATAAAGAGACAGAAGTAACAATGGATAAAGGATTATTTGCATGCCATAAGGAGTACCATGTAACAAATGACACCCTTGGAATCTCTCAAAGGGAAAGGGGGTTGTTTACTTCTCAGTGGGAACAGTGTGCCAGTGCAAAAAAAAAAAAAAGAAAGAAAGAAAGAAAGAAACCCACCGAGATGCATGAGGAGTGACAGCAGCAACAGCTGCAGCACCATTAAATGTTTTCCAGGTATTCATTCATTTATGTATTCATCAAACATTTATTAAGCAGCTACCATGTGCCCTGTGCTTCTTGCTGGGAATACCAAGAATAGAATTCAAAGTGCGCTCTTGAAGGAGTTCACAGCTTAGGGAGAAAAGCATAATTTAATGTGCTTTATATGATAATAGAAATACACCCCATGCCTCTTGAGACCTGTAAGACCTCCATCAAAAGGGGAAGGAACTGAAGGGAGTGACAAGAGTAGGAGGAAAGAGAGGGGAAGAGAAGGTCACAGCAGCACACTGACAGACACATCATGGGAGACATCCTAGAGGATGAATCAGTGATGGGTCTTTTGATGTGGCTGAAGTGCATGCATCTGGTTGTGACAGGCCCTTGCTTTGTACTGGACATGAATCTGGGACAATAATAAGTTTAGTACTATTGCCTCTGGAACCTGGGCTCATCTAAGGTGTCTCCTTGATCACTGGTCTCTCCTGTATCCACGTTTAATTCATTCAAAGGCCGATACTCCTTCAGCCCTTTCTCCATCAAAATGCTCAAGGGGGGAGAAATCAGCCCTTTTTCCGGGCCATTCTGTCCATCCACTTCCAGCTGATAGAACGCTCTGAAAGATGCAGTGGCTTGAGGCTTGCTGGAGGACTAGCAGAAACCAAGAACAAAGGAATGAAAGGTCACATTTTAATCGACTGAGTTGTGACCTTGACCAAACAAGGATTTTTTCATACTCAGTGCTTCAGAGGGAAGGAGGCCACCAACAGCTCTCATTCATCTCTGATTCTCATATTCTCTCTCTCCCTCCCCCTGCCATCTCTCCCCCTGTCCTTTCTTCCCCATACCTCTCCTTCATATCTCTGTTCAAACACCAAAAACTATTGTTCAAGAAAACTAAACTCCTTTCCAGCAAATTTCTTCCTGTATGCTCCTGCCTCAGTTACCCATGGCATTCTCTTCAGCCCAGTCACTGAGGGCCCCAGAGAAAAAAGGAGAGAATATGACTCCCCAGTTCCAATTTCATTTCCTTTTCAATGAGACCTGCATTTTCCCTGACTTCCTTACTAATGCTGAAATCAAGTTACCTGAATTTGAATCCCAGCCCGACCTCCATCTGTAAGATCTTTGAAGATTTAACTTAACTCTCTACGCCTCCGTTTCTTCATCTGTAAAATGGCGAGAATCATAGTATCTACCTAGTGTTGTCTAATGATTAAATGAGTTAATACGTATGAAGTGTTTAGAATAGTGTCTGTATATAGTAAATGATAAATATTATCATTATTACTTATGAAGTAAGGATGCTTCAAAAAGATATTCATTAATCCTCCTCATGAAAAGTTCCATATCTTTGGAGGAAAGGATATTTTGCTAGTTGGTGTAGTGTTGGATCTGCTCGTAGATTAAATATCCCACCCTACCACCACCTTATACTGAGAAGCCCTTGACTGTTGCGGCCTCACCTGAGTTTGGCTGTGGTATGAGACATTTACTGCTCCTTGCTACCCAGCCGGAAAGACAACGGCTCCTATGCTACAGCTCTTCGTCCTCTTGGAACTGATTCAGTGTTCCCTAGGCCCAATCATGTGGGCCATACCAGGGGGTTAAGATTTTCATCCCAAGGCAGTGGGTATCTGCTGAAACTCTCGAAAGAAAAACTGGTGATCGAATTTTCATTTTAGAAAAAGAATTCTGTCTGCAGTTTATCAAGATATGTTGGACTGGAGGTAGAAGAGGCTGAAGCCAGGGAGACCATACGGGACACTGTTAAAATAGTCCAGGCAAGAGATGATGAGGGCCTGGCCCCAATCATGACAGAAGAAATGAATTTCTTCTGAAGCAGACATACCAAAACTCAAACGTGGAAAGGAAAGATAAGTTTTTAGCTTAGACAACTGAGTGGGTAGCAGTGCCATTAGTTGAGACAGAAATAAATGATCTGGACGGAAGACAGTGTGTCCTCCCTTTGACCGTGTTAAGTTGGAGGTATCTCTGGGTAGAGATGTACAGTACGCTGTTGGAAATGTGGATCTACCTCTTGATAGAATGGTCCAGGAGATAAAAATCTAGGAGGCATCACCACATAAGTGAGGGCCGACGTCACTAAAATGGATGAGATTGCCTAAGAGAAAGATATAGAGCAGGGGAGAAAGAGGACCAGGAACAAAACTCTAATGTCCAAGGTGGATGAAGAAGGCCAAGTGCAAATGAAAGAAGGTTTGGTCAGGGAGGCAATAGGAGAACCAGCGAGTGTAGCATCACAAAAGCTAACAGATGAGGGACATTCAAACTTGTTCATTCAACCCAGCATTTATAGAACGTCTACTATGTGCAAGGCACCACTGTGGGTGCTGAAAATATACCTGCAAAGAAAATAATAATAATAATCCCTGCCCTCATGGCGTTATATTCAGGGAGAGGCAGACGAGGAACAGGAAGGTAGTGAAGTGTGCTGTGAAAAAAACCTAAAGATAAGGGAATTGGAAGTGATGAGGGAAGAGGGTGCCACTGTAGATACCAGGGTTCGGGGGGGGGCTCTTTTTTAAAAATTTTTTATTATTTTTTGGCTGTGCCACACACACCCCCAGCAGTGAAAGCTGAGGAGTCCTAACCACTGGCCCGTTAGTGGGATTCCCCAGGGAGGGCCTTTTTTTTTTTTTTTTTTTTTTTTCGGTACGCGGGCCTCTCACTGTTGTGGCCTCTCCCGTTGCGGGGCACAGGCTCCGGACGCGCAGGCTCAGTGGCCATGGCTCACGGGCCCAGCCGCTCCGCGGCATGTGGGATATTCCCGGACCGGGGCACAAACCTGTGTCCCCTGCATCGGCAGGCGGACTCTCAGCCACTGTGCCACCAGGGAAGCCCCGGGAGGGCCTTTTTAAAAAGCGACATTTATGCAAAGATCCGAATAAAGAGAAGGAGAGAGTCACGCAAATATCTGGGAGAGAAACGTTCCAGAGGCAAAGGCACCAGTACATGCAAAGGCCGTGAAACAGCAGGGCTGGCTTGTCTGCAGAACAGCGGGTAGGCCAGGGTAGCTGTGGAGGGGTGAGTAAGGGGGATGTGATGGGAAATGAGGTGAGAGAGCTGACCTTGGGCCAGACCATGCGGGGTCTCGCTGAGAGGTCAAGTGTGATGACTGAGAAGACACTATTAGGTTCAACAATTAACAGGCCATTGATGACTGCCGCGAGAGCAGTTCACTCAAACGCTATGGAAAGAAGCCAAATAGATGCAGGAGTTGAAAAGTCAGTTCCACGAGAGAAAGGAGACACAGCTGGTGTGAGCTCTCTTTCAAGATGTGTGTCAATGAAGCAAAGGAGAAAGGGCAGGAGCCTGATGGCATTGCAGGGTTGAGAAAGGAGTTGTTGCAAGATGGGGAAAACCTGACAAAAAGGAAGATGCAAGAGAGAAAGAGGGAGAATCATGAACAAAGGAAGGCCCCATAAAGAATGAGATGAGATGCGCAAGTGCAGGAAAGCTTTGGAGAAGAGGAAGCACCTCTGTGCTTATACTGCTGTGAACATGTGGTGGGCGAGGTGAGCCTGGGAGCTCGCGTGCACTGGCCTCTGTTTCTCCTGAGAATGACGACGCAAAGTCCTGTGCTGACAGTGAGACGACTGGGTACAAGTGGGAGCCTGGGCAGGATGGGGGGAAGAGTATGGAGAGGAAGTGGCCTGGAATCAGAGAAGGGGTTGGGAGAGTGGCAGGCCACACTGAAGACACTGGCAATGGCAGGAAGGCCATGAGAGGGTTTGAGAACCCCTGCATCCAGGGAGGGCCAGCGCAGAAACTTGAGGGTTGGTGGACAGCAGTCAGGCCAGAAAGGACCCCAAGGGGTAAAAGGAAGAGATGAGGGAGGACTAGGGGCCATCTGGGAAGCTGATGCCCACACACTAGTGCCAACCCCTAGTGCAAAGAAAGTGGCAGTTAAGGAAATCCATACTATACGACGTCTGTGCATTTAGCAGCACGTACTCCCAGCTCGTTAAATCCATACACCATCTGTCCATATCCAACTATTTCCTTTGTTTCTGAAGTTCTGGTAAAGCACATCTTTCAAGTATGGTTGACTGAAAAATACTTAAATTTGAGAGTATTCCAGCGTCAGTTAGCTGGACATTACATAACATTACATCATCTCTAACACCAGGCTGCCTGGGTTTGAACCCCTCCTCTGACACCAGCTCCATAACCTTGGGCAAGTTTCTCATCCTTTCTATGCCTCATTTTTCTCAGCTGTAAAATGGAGATCATAATAATACCTCCCCTCATAGGGTTATTATGAATGTTTATAGATCACTCAGGATAGGGTCTGGCAATATGAACACTGTATATATATTTGTTTAAAAATAAAATTCTCTTTTGGTCAGTAATAATGCTAACCATTGGATATGAATTAACCTAATCCTCATTTAAAAACTATAAGATAGGGCTTCCCTGGTGGTGCAGTGGTTGAGAGTCCGCCTGCCGATGCAGGGGACACAGGTTCGTGTTCCGGTCCGGGAAGATCCCACATGCCGCGGAGCGGCTGGGCCCATGAGCCATGGCCGCTGAGCCTGTGCGTCCAGAGCCTGTGCTCCGCAATGGGAGAGGCCACAGCAGTGAGAGGCCCGCGTACCTCAAAAAAACCAAAAAAACCCCGAAAAAACCCCAAAAACCTAAAAAAAACTATAAGATAGGTTTTATTGCTCCCATTTAACAAATAAAAGAGACTCAGGAGGGTTAAGTGATGTTTCCAAGATCACACCACAAGGAAGAATAGAGCTGGGATTTGAAGCCATGTTTATCTGCTCCCAAAGCATGTACTCCTTTCATTAAATCATGCTACACTGTGAAAGTCTGCACTTGCAAAGGTTACATTGTTATAGTAATTTCCAGTTACAGAAGGCCATCTATGTACTTGACGCTCTTCCATTTGAGTGGCTTATGTGGGCAGTTTGCAGCTTGGCTATCGAATTCAGCTCACCACACACACACACACACACACACACACACACACACACACACAGAGCCAAGCTCAGCACTGAATCACAACCCAGATTCTGAGGTTAAGTTTAAAGTATATTAGTTTTGGTTTGGTTGTTCTAAACCTTTGATGACATTTGATATATTAACTTTCTGCCACCCTGAAGTATTTTCAAAATGTCAGCTGAAATGATTGATTTGTACTTACCATTCTTTAAGGTTGCTCAAGCCCTACCACAAAATAGAGATGACTGATTAAAGAAAAATGAGCCATTTCCCTGTCTACCTTAGGAATTCCCTCCATAAACAGCACAGTGCATTTCCATTCTGGGTCCCTTGCTGGAGCCTAGTCTTCAGAGAAGCAATCTGGGGCTTCCCAAATGCCAGTCCAGACTGCTCTGTGACGATGTTACCACAGGTACGCAACAAAATGGGGAAAATAGAATAAAGATATCCACACACATTCAATTTGCGGAGGTTTCTTTTTTGGGAAGGACCGTCTTGTTAGAGACATAAGGTTGTACTCTATTCAAAATCGTATCATACACTCCAGAGCTAGACTTGTGAATTCAACTCCCAGCCTCACCACCTACCAGAGGGTGACCCTAGGCAACTTTTAAACCCGGTGCCTCAGTTTCCCCTCTTATAAAATGAAGGTAGTAGTTTCAACCTAACATTTTTTGTGAGGATTAATTGAGTTCACACATATAAAGCATTTCGAATCTGCCTGGCACATAGCACTCAAGCACACATAACCCACTAGTATCATCATGACATTCTGTCCTTTCTACCTTTTTTGGTTGGTGCAATATCTTTTCCTTTTATAAACAGTCTCACTAGTACACAATTGCTAGAGATGTTGGTTTGGGGTTTTTTTGGTATGTTTAGTTGGTTGTTGGTTGTTGTTTTAATATTCTTACTTGGAAAAATAAAAAGTTTAAATGATGTCGCTGGCACATGGTGGTTGTTGATTCTTTTTCATTTTGTCACTTGTTGTTGTTTTAATATGCTTACTTGACAAAAGAAAAAAATTTACAAACATATATCAGTCCCCAATTTTTAAAAATTTACTGGTTCATGAAACCCCCAAGTTTGGGTATCACTATTCAACTTCAGGAATTCCCTCAGTAAAATAACTACATCACCAGCTCCTGTGCAGTCACGAATTGTAGGACTTTCCATTTTAATTCAAGCCAGTGGGAAATAGGAATACAATAAAGACAATGCAACTCCTGGGACACTTTTGCCAACCCATCTAATTAAAGCTGCAGCAGTTATTCAGGCAAGGCAGGAAGATTACCATCAGCTTAAGTTAATGAAACTAGTTTCATAATTTGAGCATTTGAGGATATCAGAGGGCAGTGAGTCCATTTGCTTTACAAAATATCTCATGTGGTTGACCTTAGATTTTTCTTTTAAATGTGAAATAACATCAATGTAGTCACAATTAACTCTACCCACAAATACACAGAAAATCTTAAACTGAGCCTTAAACTTCTTAAAATCTTAAACTTCCACAAATATGTTCTTAGACTGCTATAATTGCTCTTCTGGTAAGCCTGTTAAGCAGTGTTTCTCAAAGTAAGTTCTTCAAAACAGGATTCCCCTGAATATTGTATTAGTTTCCTGGGGCTGCCATAACAAAGTGCCACAAGCTGAGTGGCTTAAGCGACAAATATTTATTCTCTCATAGTTCTGGAGGCTAGATATCTGAGATCCCCACCTCGTGTCATCAGGGACACGATCCCTCTGAAGGCACTGGGGGGGGGTATTTTTTCCTGGCCTTTCTCCTAGCTTCTGGTAGTTCCTTGGCTTGTGGCAGTACAACTGCAATATTCACATGACATTCTCTTTGTGTGTGTGTGTGTCTGTCTCTATGTCCAAATTTTCCCCTTTATAAGGACTCTAGTCATATTGGATTAGGGGCCCAGCCTACTCCAGTATGACCTCATCTTAAACTAACTGCATCTCCAATGACCCTATTTCCAAATAAGGTCACATTCTGAGATGCTGGGAATTAGGGCTTGCTGTAGACTGAATGTGTCCTCCCAAAATTCATAGATTGAAACCTATTCCCCAGTGTGATAGTATTAGGAGGTGGGGCCTTTGGGGGGTGATTAGGTCATGAGGGTGGAGTCCTCATGAATGGGATTAGTGCCGCTATAAAAGAGATCCCAGGAGCTCCCTTACCTCTTCCACCATGTGAGGACACAGTGAGAAAACAGCCATCTATAAACTAGGAAGTGGGCCCTACACCAGACACGGAATCTGTCAGTTCCTTGATCTTTTGATCTTAGACTTTCCAGACTCCAGAACTGTGAGAAATAAATCCTGGTTATGCTACCTAGTCTATGGTATTTTTGTTACAGCAGCCCAAATTAAGACAATGCTTCAATATATGAATTTGGGGGGGACACATTTCAACCCATAAATACTCTTCCAAAGTAGGGTTCTGAGGCTAAAAAAAATTGGGAAATTTTGCCAACTCTATCTACTGTCTACATTCACAGGGCACATCAGCATCTTAAAAATATTAAGCCTCTGCACAATAAAGAAACATTGTACAATAAGAAATCTTTGTAAAACCCAGTGTTTCTCAAATTTAGGTGACTTGGGAAGCTATTTTCTTAAGTGACATTTGTATACATCCCACCAATATCCCTCAGAAAATTCAACCGGAATAACCCTCAGAAAATGCAATTGGATTTCAAGCAGGAGAACAGCCCAAGGCTAAAACCATGGTCATCATCTATAACAACTACAAAAATTCCAGGCAAGGCAGTAAGCCTTTGACAGTCTATAACCCTCTGGCCTCTTCTTGTCTCTTAGGGAGGAGAGTAGGAGTGTTACAAACTCCTGGACATAGAAGCCCTTTGTGGCAATTATGACAGACACAGAGTCAAGCGACCAAATGGGATGCCATTATTAAAGGTGGAGGGAAAAACATGACGCTGACATTCTGCCAAAGCACCATAAATGAGGTCATGCACTTGAGTGCACAGACTATTACTGATAACAGGCAGTGTTGGAAGAATTTGTAGGAAACTAGAGAGCATGGTGGAGGCTGTTTTATGGGGGGGCTGGGGGAGAGGAAGGCGGGGTGGGGAGCAAGCACCAGAGCTGTCCTTGCCTCTGCTGGTAATCAGGTCCGCAGCTGGCTGCCTGGAGCAGGTGCTCAGTGGGTCCGGGGCCCCAGGCACACAAGGGCCAGAGCTCCCCGGCTTCCCTGGCAGCCACAGCGCTGTGGTTTGTTGCCCTGCTAACCCCACCCTGCACATACCCCTGCTAGACAGAAGCAGGAAAAAAGTCACCATGCAGGGGCCAATGTGCTTTTCTTTTCAAGCAGATGCTGCTTTATTGGACGCCTGACTTTGCGATTAACTTTGGCTTATTGTTGCCATATGCCTTTCCCAAAGCCACTTTAGTTCCTGGCGCAAGCTGAGCCCCTGCGATTTAATTAATCCAGTACTGCCTCTGCTCTCTGCAGCTGGCTCACCACTGGGTCTGCAACTGGCATTTTGCTCGCCTCCTTTGGCCTGGCTAGAACAATTGCTGGTCTATTTGTCTCGACATGCTCATTATCGATTTAGCCCATAGACTCGTATCAGACACTGCAGAGCCACTGTCTTTATCCAGAGCTGAAAGAAAAATATGCTAAATATGACAACACCTGTGGCGTCTTTTTAGGCCTGATATGGAAAGGGAAGAAATGAACAATTGTAGTGCAGAGAGGCGGAGGACCACCAACTAGGGGCATTTAATTGGAAAGCAAACTAGCCTCTGGTATGTGAAGATGTGGGAAGTGACACCCGAATTTTGATGAGAAACAAATATTGAATAAAACATTTGGAAACAGATGGGGGAAGAACACGAAGTCTACTTTTTAAAGAAAACCCACTCAACTGAATTCACATTAAAGGCAGCGTGATCTAAAGGCAATTGGGGCTTCCCTGGTGGCGCAGTGGTTGAGAGCCCGCCTGCCGATGCAGGGTATACGGGTTCGTGCCCCAGTCTGGGAAGATCTCACATGCCGCGGAGCGGCTGGGCCCGTGAGCCATGGCTGCTGAGCCTGCACGTCCGGAGCCTGTGCTCCGCAACGGGAGAGGCCACAACAGTGAGAGGCCTGCGTACCGCAAAAATAAATAAATTAATTAATTTTTTAAAAAAAAAAAAGGCAATTGGCATCCTCTGGTTAAAAATGAGGCTTCAAAAGCAAACTTCTGGGGCTTTCAGTTATAGCCTCTAAATCCCAAACATGCCCCTTTATCCACAGGAAACAATTGCTTGCCAGGTGAAATGATTAGCTGAACAGGAAGATCAGAGATCGAGATACTCACTCGATGTTAGTATCATGAAGCGCAACCAAGCAGGGTCTGGGAGATAAGCCTGAGCTCCTGTTTGGCCATTATTTGAAGCCATAGAAGAAGATCCATTTTCTTCCCTATTCCCACACCCCAAAGGACTCAAGTACACACACACACACACACACACACACACGTACTTGTACACACACACAAACACAGCTGGAATTCCTGCTTCCCCGTTTAGAAAAAGATCTGAACTTTTTACCTGCCTCCTTGCTCCATTCCATCTTAAGGGAGGGCATGGAACAAAATAAAAATGAACATATTGGGGAAAACTGTGTGAAAGTATGACTTGGTTCTAGTGAGAAATTGAAACCCAACAAGACTGTGGGATAAAATGCAATTGTTCTTCAGTCTGCGTTACATTGTAAATTCTGCCTTGGAAACCAAACTGAAGGACTGCAGAAAGCTTGGAGGTCAGGAAAGAAAACAAAACACAGGAGGTGGTCAGTGATTCCCCACAAGTGGTCTGGGGAGTTCTTTAAAACCGCATCATTATGACAGGCTCCCTGCAGGCCTTTTTCTAAGCAGTTCCTTCTAGATGCCCTTAGAGTGCAAACATGTAAGTTCAAGGAAGACTGAATTTCTGAGATGGAATATGCAACCTCTTTGGGATCTGTGAACCAGAGGGTGGTGCAGGAGGGCATTTTGATGCTAGGAATTAGAATTGCTACAGGAGATAAAATAGAGTGGGAATCCAACCCTGTTTTGGCAAAGTTTGCAATATTCTGCAAAGTTTTCACAAGCAAAGAGAAAAACTCAAAGCATTTTATTTCAAACAACATTGCTCTCTTTCCCACCTCAAAGCTGCCCATTTGTGGTTGTTGTTTCCACTAATAAATCATTGTAACAACAATATAGGAGCCCTGAGATGGTGAATTTCTATTCAAATGCACTTTATTGTCATTGAAATTAAACGCAAGGTGTGCCTTCAATGCCTTTCTGAATGGTATCCTCTAACTAATGCTCTTGATTTTGGCTGAACATTGGTATGACCCGGGGGGAAACTTTTAAAACAACTGGATTCCTGGATCCTCCCTCCCCAGAGGTTCTGATATAGGTATTTTTTTTAAGCTTCCAGGTGATTTAGTATAACAGGAGGTTCTCCTGAATTGCACTTTCCTGAGCCTCAAAAGGAAAGTATCCCTCGCGGGTAGTTCCCCCACTATTTGCCACGGCTCCCTGCCATCATGCTAACAAGCTCCTCAGCCAAAGGCTTTCTTTCCCAAGTTTCTCAGTAGAAATCTCAAACTTCTCCAGGAAAACTCTAGCTCCTTCTGAGGACTATGTGGGACAATCTGCTCTGTGCCTCTCTCCCAGCTTCGGGGGATTTGCTGGCGTTTGCCAGATGGCCGATTGTTCCTGCAAGCCAGTATTCCTTGGCCTGTAGGTGCATAATCCTCGTCTCTGCCTTCAGCTTCACGTGGCATTCTCCCTGCGCGCAGGTCTGTCTCTGTGTCCAGATTTCCCCGTTTTATCAGGACCCAATCATATTGGAGCAGGGCCCACCCTAATCTCTTCTTAACTTGGTAATTTACAAAGACTATTTCCGAATAAGGTCACATTCCCAGGGAGTGGGTGGGGGGAGGCAGGGGTTAGGACTTATACGTATTTGGTGGGGGAGTGACCACAGTTCAACTCGTAACATAAATAGATAAAGAAATGTATGATAATGATAAATGTTAAATTAAGGAAAGTGGTTACTTCAGGGTAAAAGGAAGAATATGTATTCAGGAAGGGGTTAACAGGACTTCAGCTGCCGTGGGAATACTTTATTCCTTAAATTGATCATGAATACACAAGTGTTCACCCTGTTCTTTTTTTTCCGGTACGCTGGCCTCTCACTGTCGCGGCCTCTCCGGTTGCGGAGCACAGGCTCCAGACGCGCAGGCTCAGCGGCCATGGCTCACGGGCCCAGCCGCTCCTCGGCATGTGGGATCTTCCTGGACCGGGGCATGAACCCGTGTCCCCTGCATCGGCAGGCGGACTCTCAACCACTGCGCCATCAGGGAAGCCCTGATGTCTATTTTGGTTTTTGTTTTGGTTTTTGTTTGTTTTTTGGCCGTGCCATGCAGTTTATGGAATCCTAGTTCCCCAACCAGGGATTAAACCTGGGCCTCGGCAGCGAAAGCTTGGAAGCTTGGAGTCCTAACCACTGGACCATCAGGGAATTTCCTTTTGATATCTATTTTGTGATAATTGTAAAATGTATATATGTGTGTGTTTTATATATATATATATATATATATATATATATATATATATAAAATGACAATTAATATACTGTACCTTTTTTCTTCTTAATGTAGGTCTTCAAATTACACTGGAAAATATATGAGGGCAGTACCTCTGTGTTACAAGCCTAGCACGATGCTTGGCACTTAGTAGGCATTGAATAAATCCCTGTATTAGTTAATGAGGGACATTATTATACTACTTGAATATGAGGAAATTGAGGTACAGAGGAGGAAACTGAGGTTATAACTGCATTATTGTATGGATGATCAGCAGATTTGGGGCTTTAACTCCGCACTGTGATCTGCCAAACATCACTCTACCCCCCTTTCTTGGTAAGTAGGAGGAAAACTGAGGACCCCAGAAAACCAAACATCGATAGTTCTTTTATTGTTGCCTTTGGTTACTCAGCAGTTAATTAAGTAGAGCCACTCAGATGTTAACAGACCTCAGCATCTTCAATGAATTTAGAGACCAAGTTGTTACGAATCTGGCCTGGACGTGGGTGGGTAGCCTTGAAGAATTACAGTGATTATCTCTTCCTTATGGCAAAAGCATGTAAATAATGAGCTGGAAGGATCTACAGGGAAATACGTGTATGATACAGCATGTCTCTGAGGATATGAATACCTGTTAAGTCTGCCCATATTCCCAACTGTCTCCCCTTATTTGGGAATTGTCTCTTGGTCCACGGAAGTGCATCTTCCCATCAACTTGATATTACGTGTCCCTACGTCTCTCATCATGGCTGAGTAGACCAGGGATAAGCACCAGAACAAAGCCCACCATTTCGACGTGGATGTGGAACTGGGACTGAGTGGCAGCGATCAGTCTCTGCCACTGAATGGAACTATAACACATGAATTCGGGTGCTGTGGGGTGGCCACATTCCACCTGATGGACCAGAACCCTGAGAAGAGGGTCTACAGAGAAAGAGAGAGGGAGACAGAGATAGCGAAAGAGACAGGGAGAAAGCCAGGGAATCATGAGACACAGAGATAAGGGACAAAAAAGGGAGAGAGCCAAAGACTCATTCCAGATCCTTCCTGAAGTCCACTAGTCCTTAGATTCTGTGCAAGATCCCTGTATACTTAAAATAAATAAATGTCCCTTTTATTTAAGTGAGGTTAAGTTAGTTCCTGTTACTTGTAACCAAAGAGACCTGACTAATATAGCTTGGCAGATGGTGGGGACAAAGCACAAAAGAGAAAAGAATGAATTTCGTAGTCTAACAGGTGGCAGGAATGAGGCACCCAGTCCTGTTCTTCCAGCCTCGCCCACCTATTACCTTTCCATCCCACTCAGTGGACACATTTCCATTATTTTCAATCTAGAATGGGAAACAAATGGAAGAAACAAAACTTAAATTATTATCAAAAGCCAAATGGAGGTGGACAGCCTCCAGCTACCACTCAGCCACCCTCAAGCAGCTGCCTCTAAGAGCTAAATGGAAACGACCAAGCCAATAAGAATTCAGATAGGAGCACACAGCAGCCTATCCCAGAGCCAGGGGAGAGGGAACCATGAGAGTGGGAAAGGGTTCCAGGGCTGAGACATTTGAGTGACGAAGTTAAGAACTGGCAAAAAGAGAAAATGAGTAGGTAGAGCCACATGAGTCACTATCCGGTGAGTCAGGAATAGTTTCCAGCCATAAAACACAAACAAACAAAAAAAACAAACTCATTTATTGGAATGTTTCCATGTCTACCAGTTGCCCCGCCCCACCACAGGCATATATTAGATGAATAGCATCATCTTTCAGAAGGTACACATATCTCAGCCATATCCAGATGGTAAGCACCAGAAACCATGTCTTCCTCAACTTTGTGTCACCTGTAAGCAGCCTGATGCTTGATTTAGAGTTGGCACTCAAAACATGCTTGGAGAAATTAATTAAATTGAATTGAATATGCAGTCAAGATGATCACTATTGGTACTGCAAGTTGGAAATAGTCTCTTGATCATTGCAACCAGAGGTGAATGTCTAATACTAATACACGGAGCCGGTGTTTCTGTCCCAAAGGGAGAAGATCAGAAACATGCTTTTCTACCAAAAAAGTTCAAAACAAAGTCTCCTACAATGTAGCATAACTAGGAAGACAAAACATAGAAAGAGGGCCTAAAGCATCCAGATTATAAAGACAGAGCTGCAGCTCTAAGCAAAGTAAGACAGTGAAGTGCTCCCTACATAGCTAGGGTGGGTTTCTCTACTGTGCAACCCACCCATGTTCCCTTACCCACTGCCAACATGCCTATCAGCATCAAACATTTTCATCATTAAATTAAGGGAGCTTATGAGTGTCCCAGAAGGATTGAAAAATGGAGGATGTCCATTTGGGGCAGTTCAGATGGGGCTGAGCAAATCCTCACTTCTTCTGGTGGACAACCCGCTAACAACAGGTGTGCTGGAAGCCGTAACTAAAAGGGCCCCACCAGGCATCAAAGACAACATGAAGGGTTTACATGGATTCCTCACTCAGATGATGGACAGAGCCTCCCAGAATGCTGAGTGGAGGGTCTGCAGGGCTGCTCTGGCTTCCACAAGGCCCCACTGTATCAGGGCTCAGTAACCTTCTGTTGCTCATTCCTTGCCCTTCCCTGTGGTTCCCTTGGGTGTGGCCCCTGCCGCTGCTCCTTCTCTAAGCCCATGCCCCATCCCACTCTCTACTTTCCTTCAGGTCTCAAATGCTAAATGCTTAGCATCTTAGCTTAGCTTTGATATCATTTCAAGGCCCTGGAGGCAAGATCATCTGATCTTTTTGTTTCCCTTGCCAGTATGACATTCTGGCATAATCTTTAGGTCCTGCATGCTTGAGGGCTGTCTTTGTGATTCTCAGAGCCTCTCCTTTCTTTTTTTTTTTTTTGTTGCGGTTCGCGGGACTCTCACCGTTGTGGCCGCTCCCATTGTGGAGCACAGGCTCCGGACGCGCAGGCTCAGCGGCCATGGCTCACGGGCCCAGCCGCTCCGCAACATGTGGGATTCTCCCAGACCGGGGCACGAACCCGTGTCCCTTGCATCGGCAGGCGGACTCTCAACTGCTGCGCCACCAGGGAAGCCCCTCTCCTTTCTTAATGTATCTCCTCTAACCCAAGTTTCTCCTTTCAAAACTTGTTTCTACTGTGGGCTCCAATAGCCTATAATGAAAGCCAGAAAAAAAAAAAAAACCCACTTGACAGTTTCCTCTCTGCACTTCTGCTGCAATTCTCATTCTTTTCAGGGCAGAGCAGAAGCCTCCAGCCGTGGAAGGAACACATCAATCACCTTCAAGGGAGTGCTGAGGACAAAAGTGCACATTTCTTGCCATTATCTTCATGTATCATCTTAACAAGAATCAGGTGGCCAGCATTTTGCAGAGTCTTTTGGAGGAAGAAAACTTGGTAATATTATTTCTAAAGATGGTACCTAAAAGGAGCTAAGAGCAGGGCTCTAAATAGGGAATTTTAAAAGCTGATAGTTCTTTCTAAAGTTTTATAGCAAAGAACTGAAGTGCCTGAATCCTGACCCCCAGCTAAGCTTTTAATGGGTAGAGGCCTAACAGAAGCCTCAGAAAAATGCAAACTCCTTGTCAATAGCTAGGCTTTTGCTCCGCTTTTCTTTCAGGTCTTACCCTGGTGAACTGAGCTGGTATGTGTGAGACCTGCAAGAAGGCTTTAACCTTTCAGTCTAAACTCAAGGCTGGAGGCAGACCTCCCTCCCACCTTCCCCTTGAGGTCCACCATTGACTCCTCACCTGATGATGAGGTTGAGAACTGAGGGGATCCCCTACGGTCAGTGCTATATGAGATGGAAGGAAGAATAAAAGGGAGGAAAAGAGAGGCAAGAAAAAGAGAGGAAGAAGATAACTTTTTAACCCTCTCCTCTCCTCCCATTCAGCTACATTCCTATCAGAGAAATCCCATTGCCTGTAACTCGAAGATTCTATGTTGTCCTTTATCCAGTCAAAGCTCCTTTCTTGAGACTTGTACTGTCCAATATGGTACAAATGAATATTAAAATTTAAATTTTAACTAATTAAGATGACATAAAATTAAAGATTCAATTCCTCTGTCACACTAGCCACATTTTGAAAGATCAAGAACCATGTGAGACTAAAGGCTACTCTTACGTCAGCGCAGATGTAGAACATTTCCATCACTGCCGAAAATGAACCGCACCGTAAATCTAGACAATGGAGAGAAAGCGGGAGGGTTTAGAGTTCCTTAGAGCTTAGTGAGTGTGATCAATAAAGGTGACATCACAAAGTAGACTCAGTTAGTGGCGGTGGTAGTGGTAAAAGCTTACCATTTATTAAGCACCTACCGAGGTAGGTATGGGAATTATTTCCATTTCACAGAAGGGAACGGGAAGATTACGTAATATGCTCAAGCTTACACAGCTATGAGGAGGGCGAGCCAACTTTAAATACAGACAATTGGGTTTCAAAAGCCCATTCTCTCAACCACGATGTAGGATATAGCAAAGGATCCATAGAACCTGAAAGAAGAGGTCCCCATCCCAGACAGGTGGAGCCTAATAAAGAGATGTTTGAAAAATGAATAAGACTGTGCTTTTGCAGACACTGGCTATAGCTTTCCATCAGCTACTCAGAGGGAAGAACGGGGACATCAGTATCAGAACCCACCTGTGCATCCTTTGTGTATATATTTGCAGATATTGGTGTACTGTAAAATACATGTTCATTATTATTCCATAATCTCTAATAATCCTTTAGCTGTCATCCTAATCTTCCTAGGTTATAAGATCCATGGAGGTGGGTTTTATATCTGTCTTTCATATAACTGTATCACCAATATATATATATTTTTTGGCCGTGCTGCTCAACATGAAGAATCCTAGTTCCCCGACCAGGGATCCAACCTGTGCCCCTTGCAGTGGAAGTGTGAAGTCTTAACCACTGGACCACCAGGGAAGTCCCTGTATCACCAATATTTAACACAGAGATTTTAGTAGTCTCCCAATATATATTTTTTGCATGAAAAATGAAGGAATAAATAAAAATAATCTCTGTGAGGTTTGTTATATATAGATATGTGGACCCGTAGGAGCTACACGATTATTAAAGTCAGGATGAATAATCATTCATATGTTCTGGTGGTACAGATACTCAGCACCCTTTTCAGAATGTCTCTCTTATGTAATGGGCATTTGTTGGTTTTCCACTCAGCTTTCATTCTCCCTTCCTGTGGCATAGCTCCCCAGTTTCAAACTAGGGAATGACTCCTTCCCCGTGGTGTGCAGTCTTGCAGTACTGTCAGTCAAGGAGACCTGCTCTCCTCTAGCCATGTGGCAAGCCAAGGTGGACCCATCCAGCTTCCCCTCCGGACCGAGATTGCAGAGTGGAGCCGCACAGGTATAGACAGCGAGTTGGAACAGATTCACCCCAGCTGCAATACCCATAAGATTGTCCTTTGATTCCTGAACTTGGATCCCTGGAAGTTTCTGATTTCTTCCTGTTCTGAACTGTTTTATCAGCTGTTTTTTTCAGTGCTGTGAATACCCTGCATCCTTCCGAAACAAAACAAAAGAAAACGAAAATGTTTTTGATTAAGTTAGCCAAGTTGGTTTTGCTTTCTTTAAACCAAAGTATTCAACCAGTGCATCTAAGGAAGCTTTTCCCTATTTGCCTGTGCTCAGCATCTCAGGACCATCATACTATCTAGGGCCAGCTGCATCATTTGTGAGCCCCATGCAAAATGAAATTGTGGGGCTCCTTACACAAAACAGAGGAAAGAGTCATTAAAGCTACTAAAATATGAGCTTTTCCCTTCTTCTGTGGTCTCTCAACTCATCATGGAGTTTCTTTTCTATTTAATGTTGTTCTAAGTAAAAAAATTAAAATTTGAAATTATTATGATGAATTTTACTGTTTATATTTATATTGTGCAATGTCTGTTTTAAATGCAAATATCAGAGCATTTAACTGATAGGTAAAATCACCATCACCACACAATTCATATTTTGTAGCTCATACATATGGGTTTTATTCTTTCCAGAATAGTGGGAACTCTACACAAAACTAATCCAACTGCGTTTATGTCACTTCTTGGTACACATACACTTCACCTTTGACTTACTGACGAGTGAGGAAGTACCCAAAGAAATAAGAATTACTGGAACCTTCTCTTTATTCATCATTTTCAACATATGTTTCAAGGAAGCAACACAAGTGAGAAAGGATCTGATCATCTTTCTTGGTTATACATGTTTCTTAGAAATCACTGCCTTCTTCCCACATGCAGAGGAAGTTCTGGTTAGAATAGAAAGCATGGCCACTTGGGGCTGTCAGCACTGAGTTATAGACATACCACAGTTACCTTATACTACCTTTAAGTCTCAGTGAGCTCCCACCTTGTGAATCCACCAGAATTCTGTGCCCCTGGGGCATTGGAAAGGCTATATGCAAATGGGGTGACAAAGAATAAGAGTGAGCACGCATGTTGCCTGTACCTCCTCTGCTCATATACCTACTCCATTATCCCATTGTACTTTATGTATAAAATATAAGGTAAAAAAATTATTAAGAATTTCAGGACAGTGACAAAGACACACCACTTCTGGGCATAAGCCCCTGTGTGACAGGTCAGACTATGAAACTGGCCCTGATACCATAAGAACTTGTATTTGGAGCAAGAGCCATCAAACAGCCTACCCTCCCAACAGCTTCAGCCCTGAAGTCTGCTTAGCCTGTGAACTCCTCATTATAAGGAGGTGTCCCTGTATAATCCTCACCCCAGTGTCCTTTCTATAGGATTCAGGAAGAATAAGAGGAGGCGGAGTTTCAACTAAGAATTTTATACCTTTCCTATTGAGGTGCATTTCAAAGAAGCCTCTATAACTCTACTTAACACAAGGGCAGGGAGAAAAATCTCTGAATATTCTACTGTTTCCTACAGCTGGAAATGAAGGGAGATTTTTACACAGCAGGAGAGTATCCAGTAGTGACCCCCTACTAGAAAAGACGCAAACATTGCTAGAAACATCCTCAGAGAGAAGCTTGGAGAGTGACCCTCCTTGTTCCCAAAGCCTCAGCTCTGCCCTCCTATTGTGTCAGTTCCAATCTGATAGCACTGGAGCCATGAAATTATAACAATTTTGAATTAGAAAGGACCTTTGAACTCATCAGACCTAAATCACTTTACATATGAGATTAGATGACTTTCTGAGGTCACAGCATTAGTGAGTAGCAGCACCAGACAAGGACCTTAATTTTAGCTTTTAAGGCATTCTTTCTCTTAAAGATAAAAATAAAGGATATACTGTATGATTCTAGTTACACAATGTTTTTTTTTTTTTTTCCTCTCCCGTTGCGGAGCACAGGCTCCGGACACACAGGCTCAGCGGCCATGGCTCACGGGCCCAGCCGCTCCGCGGCATGTGGGATCTTCCCGGACCGGGGCACAAACCCGTGTACCCTGCATCGGCAGGCGGACTCTCAACCACTGCGCCGCCAGGGAAGCCCCACAACGTTCTTTAAATAAGAAAATTTTAGAAAGGGAGAGCAGATTAGCGATTGCCGGGGGCTAGAGAAGAAAGAGAGTGGAGGAAGAGGGTGTGGCTGAAACAAGAAAGTGTGGCATCCTTGTGGGATCTCTGTCTTGGCTGTATCAGTATCAGTATCCTGGTTATGATATTGGGCCACAGATTCAAAAGTTGCTGTTTGGGAGAAACTGGGTAGAAGATACACAGGGTCTCTCTGTATTAGTTTTTATAACTGCACGTGTCTGCAATCATTTCAAAACAAAAATTTTAATTTAAAAAATGAATAAAGGACACATTGGAAGTTTAACTTCAATAATTCAAGATAAATAGTAAAGGAGACAAATACTAAAGATATTAATAGTAATATCTATTAATTATCTATTAATAATAATACAAGATAAATAGTAAAGGAGACAAATAGTAAAGGAGACAAATCATTGAAATACTGAAATGAACCCTCTTCTCTTATGTGAGTGACAAGAGGTTGTACCCAGGCCTTCATAGTGTATGCTATTCCTGACTTTTCAGAATTATTATTTCATTATTGGCAGGCCTTACTTTTCAAAGTTTTTCCTGTTGTAGGCTATTTGACAGCACCCTTTGAAAAAGCAAGAAGTCCCAGCCCCAGAATATACACAATGGAGGTGACATTGCTGATAACTGAGAAAGTTTATGTTGTTTAGAATCCAAAGAGATTGCAAACATGATGCAGCACCTCTGGACACTGTTGTTTCATCTCTTCAGGATATCTCAATGCAGGAGAAGAGAATTCTTTAAAAGACTGTCCATTGAATACAAAATCACCTAGCAAAGATTATTAAGGCCCTTGAGGGCTGTTAGAGCCCATCCCAAAAGAGCAGAGAAGTACCAGAGTGTTCCAAATTTTTCAGCCTCATCTCAGACGATAGGCATCGCTAAATGATGGTGTCATTTCCTTACGTAAACACTGGTCTCAACTCAGCCTTCTGTACTAGCTACCATCAGAGAAGAAGTATTCATTCCTTGGTCAGATACGACCTCCCTAACAGGTGTTTTGGAATGTAACTTTAAGGAAAGAGGGAAAGAGAAAAAGGATAAAGGCATTAAAATTCACAATAAGAATAATAAATTGGCCTCAAAGGAAGTTCTATAAAGGGAAGCTTTTTGTTCTACAGAATTCCCAGTAGGTCAATGTTGATCACATTTGGAGGTAAAGTTAAAACTTGATCACTAAGAACCAGAATATATTCAAGGGTGGATGTGAACTGCCTTTTCACAGATATGACTGCTTTGTAAGCAATCATGAAACAGAAGTCATGTATATTATTAGAATCGTTAGGAGTGTGACTACGTAAACAAAACGTAGTACACCACTTTGGGCATTTATCCTGATTTTTGACTTTATTCCAGCATTTGGAACAAAATAAAGGTAGTTTGGCAAATGTGGACTTCCAGTTCTCTTAAGAAAATAATTGTTTTCTTCCAAAAAGGAAAAAAAAAATTGTTTTATTTATCCATTCATTCTTTAAAAAAAAAAAAAAGAACTATTCTATGTAAGCACTGCACTAGCTAGGTAGTGGGGATGGCACCTGTGAAGAATAATTACAGCAGCAAAAGTTCGTCTAGTTTATATAGGCACCAGTCATATTATAACAAATATTAAATCGTATAGTTTTTCTAATAGCCCTGTGAGGTAGGTAGTACTATCACCCTTGCTATGGCTCAGGAAACTGGGCTTTCCCAAAGTTACAAAGCTAAAGCAAGCGAAGCTGGGATGTGAACACAGTAATCCTAGCTCCAGAGCTAAATTCTTACCCCTACACTATGCCTTACACAGAGACTGATTGATATGCCCCAACCCCGTGGTTTCAGTTTACTGGGAGAGACAGACATTAAACAAATAACTTTAAAGAATATTAAGAACTGGAAAGGCAGGGTCTGTCTCTCTCCCTGAGTGTTCTAACCACTCCTCTTTGCTTTTGTGTTTCTTCTCTACCAAGCACGGAGCAGTCATTTGCCTTGTACTGGACCCTGGCTATCTTCAGCATGACGCATATGAAAACTTGTAAATTCTCCGGAAGAAAAATCACCTCTGGTCCACGGTAAAGAGCAAGGCTATAAAATGTGCTGGCAATCAGGTGTCAGTTTCCCAGCTGCTTTTTGTGGGCATTTTAAAAAATGCTTGCTATTGGTATTTTATATTTCTTGCTGCTGATGTTTCCACTGAAAATAATTGTATTAATGTGAGCATTCAAGAGGACAACGTGAAAGGAAAATTAAATAATTTTTTCGTATTACAAAACCTTTATGTGGGAACTGATGGCAAGAGCTCAACCTTCTTTGCTCGCGGGTCCCACAAGCCTAATTAACACCGGCTTGCAATCAAGGCTACTATTCTAGTGGCTACTTCCTCCACGGGCCTGACACCACAGCACCTCTGACCCTACTTCTTGTTTTCAAGTCCTCACAATAGATCTTTTCTAAAATGTCTCTTTTTCCCTTATGAGAATGAAACTAGTGGTATTAGCTATCTCCCCCACTGCTTTTCTTTGCAGATTCCTTTTTGGTTTTTTATTCCTAGGGCTCTCTCTGGAATGAAAGCACGTTTTCTATTTTGCACAGGCTTTTTTTCACAGTGGAAAAATTGGAGTTTGGTATTAAGTAAAGTGGAGGCCCTCTGACAGTAAAATGATTAGAAAGCACTTTGTTCAGAATTCTAATCCCTGCCCCACCGTGAGCACAGGATTACTCCCCAGAACGTGGATCGAGGGGTCCTGCAGGGAAGTGGAAGGACACAGTCTTCAGAGCCAGCTGGATTTAATTTAAAATTCCAAATCCATCACTTTCTAACTATGTGACCTTGGGCAAGTTATCTGAACCACCCAAGCCTCAGTTTCCTCATCTGTAAAACAGAGATAATAACATCTACTTTGCAGAGTTGTTTTCAAGATTGGCTAAGAACAGAACAGTGCCTACAGCAAAGCACATCTTTTTCTTTCTTTCTTATGGGGAGAGGGATTAAGGTCAGGGTGTAGGAGCATTGGATAGACAGTTAAAGGAGGACAGAAGAGAACACTATCAAGAACTGGGTCTGAGAATTAGCGACCACAAGGAAAGCACGCCCCCAGGGGAATCACTCTGTTAGGACTTCATTGTGGGGTCCACCATGAAAGCCACATGTGAGGTCCCCGGTCAGACAGACCTGGGTTAAAGTCAATCCTCACCACTTACTGGTTGTGTGATCTATCCTTCTCCTGTAACTGGGGGAATTAATACTTGTTTCAAAAGATTATTATGAAGATTAAGTTGGATAATATTTGAAAAGTGCTTAGGCCAGTGCCTGGCACATTGGAAGCTGTCAATAAATGATAGCTGTTTTTAATTATCTTGGTAGCTATTAGTTGTCAGTTTTACTTTAAGCAACTTTCTAAATCTTTCCAGGCCTTAATTTTCTCATCTGTAAAATAGGTGTAGTAGGAGGTACCTCATATGGCTCTTGTTAGAATTGAGGCAAACCATTTAAAAACAGATGGCACCCTGGTGGTGCCGTGGTTAAGAATCCGGCTGCCAATGCAGGGGACATGGGTTCAAGCCCTGATCGGGGAAGGTCCCACATGCCGTGGAGCAACGAAGTCCATGCACCACAACTACTGAGCCTGCGCTCTAGAGCCCGTGAGCCGCAACTACCGAGCCCGTGCACCTAGACCCCATGCTCTGCAACAAGAGAAGCCACCGCAATGAGAAGCCCGCACACCGCAATGAAGAGTAGCCCCCACTTGCCGCAACTAGAGACAGACCCCGCGTGCAGCAATGAAGACCCAGCACAGCCAATGAATAAATAAATACATTAAAAAAAAAAAACAGATGGCAACATACATGGCACCTGGTGAGTAATCAATACTTATTTCCTCTCTTGCCTGCTCTGGTAATTATAATGCTTGTTAAAGATTCCTCTCCATATACCTCCATGAATGAATATTCCATTAATTATACTAATTTCTCGTAGCTTGTCTGTTAGTATTTCTCTCCAGCTCTTCAAGATCTTGTTTTTTTTCTGTAATTTCATAACTGCCCTTGGTGTGGGATCCTTGTTGATTACCTGGTAGGTGTGTCTGAAGTTTCCCAGGAAGACCCTCCTTCCAAAACATGTCTCTACTATGGATCTCACATTTCTACTATTAGCAATTTATTTCACCATGTTCTCCATAAAACAGAAATTCGTGTTAACACTTCAACTGGAGTCAATGAAAACTTTTGCCTTCTTGATAGGAAAACTAAATATCCTAAAAGGGAATGGGTGACAAAGTCAATGAAGGATGTGGACACAGAAGATAAAGCTCTCAGAAGAAAGGCAGAGGGGAGGGTCCTCAATGGACATGAACTTCATATTTTCACAGTGCTTTAAGGAATGGACTAGCTTCTATGCTTTCTAAATTCCTCCCCCACTCTCCCCTCTCTCTGTCTTCTTCTTTCCATCCCCCTCCCCTCTTTCCTTCCTTTTCTGATTCCCATTTATTTTTGTCCACTCAAACAACAGTCCCTGCTTTCTCTTTTTCCCCTCAGAGTGTTTTAAACTGTTTCCCATTTCCTCTTTGTCGTTTTGGATACCATTTTGACTGCATTTGCAATCCGTATGCTGACACAGCATCATTCCCCTCCTTCCCTTTTCCCATTTATATCAAATTCTGTGCAGGAAATTCATCCTGCTCAGTGTCAAATACCAGATCCACTTTGGATATGCATTATTTTTTTCAGGGTAGGTTTTATACCCACTGTCTTTCCTGCAAACCTAACAACACACACACACACACACACACACACACACACATGCACACGCACACACACACACCCTGCACATACTCTCACACACACGTTCCCTATCCTTACCTGACCGGTGTATCTAGAAACTGTCTATTCTTTATACCCTTTAGAGATGCATGGAAATATTAGATGGTGAAGGCTGGACCAATTCAGAGTGAATTAGTACCCCAAATCTAGGAAGCATGGAAACTTATTGGATCACATGTCTTCCTTTTTTTCCCCTGAAACTTATACCAGCTTTTGAATTTGTAAAAGTGAATGAATAATTTGGTGAGAAACAGATTTCTGAGAAGATTTGCCCAGTCTCCAGCTTCTCTTTAGGGCTGAATTTTCCTAAGAACATTCTTTCCTTCTGGCAGCTGGAGAAATTCAGGTCCAGGGAAATAACTGCAGGATACACAGCTAGAGGAAACACATGTGCTATTAGAAATCTTAAGTGAGTCTGTAGTCAGCCTTTGAGTCCCATGTACACCTAATACAGAGATTAGTGTTTACTCTTGTGTAAACCTTCAGTGGCTTAAAGATCTAACGTGATCTATGACCAAAACTGTTGGAGAAACCCACCTGTAGCAATGCCCACACATTCAGACTCCAAACAAGTAATTCTTTAGGGACACCAAGAGCAAGGTACTTTGAGATATAATAATTGTAGTCCTGTGTCTGTCTACACCCACTACGGTCTCTTTGAAGGAAGGTTGTGTGTGTTTTACTAATATTCTGGACCCCTGGTCCCCTAGCACAGTACACGCTCCATGTCCTCTGTAAAGACTTTCTGAGGCAAACTGAACTGAGTGGATGTTAATTAAGCCACGCTTAGTGAGCAAAGTGCAAGATGAAGAAATTAAAGTTTCAAGCTACAACAACACACCTGTTATCACATTCCACGGATTCGTCCCAACCAGTTTCAACACAGATCTAGGCTCAGTTTAAAGACAGAGACTGTGATCAGAGAAAGACTGCCTTTCTCCCAGGTTCTTGTCCTTTTCTTCCCTTTTGTAACAGTGCTGTGCATGTTCCATTTATCTGGTTTGTTGCTTCACTGGATTGTGCATGCAATCAGTATCACCAGACTGTGAGTTGAGACGATCAATTTATGTGCAACCAGAGAGATCCTGGGAAGCAGTCATGTTGCTCTGAAACAGTTTTGTCCTGACAGGCGGCCATTAGCAATGAGCTCCATCATACCCAGGAAGATTTGCTTTTCTAAGACCACAACACAGTCATTCATTAGAGCATCATTTTTCATAGAACCTTGGAGTGGGAGTCAGGAATTCTGGTTTCCACTTCTGCCTCTTCCCACACTTGGCTTTGAGACCATGGACAGGTCACTGAACCTCTCTAGACCCAACCAACTACACCTTGAATTTGTGTTTTTATATGTGTATTCTCATTTTTTCCCTTAATTCAGCTTTTTAAGTTAATGTTGCTACCCTTGTTCTACAGGCCCAAGAGCAAACACTAGTTGAGCACTAAATCCTGTGCCCTGCACTGTTCTAGGTGTTAGAAATGATCAAATGTAAGGCGCAGAGAACTTTAGTAGTGACACCACTACCTAGAAATTTCTTCTAATGATGGCAACTAGGTAATTTTAATTAACCTCTATCTGAAGACAGCAAAAAGGAGAGATGTAATATAAAAAGCATTTCTTAAAAGCACATAAGAACTAACAAAACCCAAGAATGACAAGGCCATAGTCTAGGAGTTGCTGAGGATCCAGAGAAGCAAGTCTAGAATCCAAAGGTGCTTTGGCCTGAGCACACTTGACTATTTGGAAGAAATAGCTGCAAAACCAAGCTGTGTTTCTGGTAACATTGAAAGAAGAGGGAAAAACGCCCCTCAGGACCTGCCCCATCTGGAGACTCTGACAATCCCTCCACATTAAGGTGGGACTCCAAAGGGCTACAGTCTCAAGGGTGAACCAGAAATAAACTCTTGCTAGACTTACAGCCCAGGTTTATTGGCAGAGGCCAATAAAAATCCTCTTGGAGAAAACTGTCATTATCCTAGGCCTCCAATTTTTTGAAATATAATGTCAAGTACAGAAATATAACTAGACAGCAAGGAGACATAAGTCAATAAGAATATCTTCTCTACTCACAAGAAATTGACATGCTTGAAATATCAGACATAAAGAATAAAATAATACATTTTGCTTGCCATGTTTAAAGAAATAAAAAGCATGCTATAAATTATCTACAAGTAATATGAAACTATAAGAAGTTACATGCCAGACTTGAAGAAGAACCAAGTACAACCTTTAAAACTCAAATTACAATAACAAATTAAAACCTGAGTTGTTGTATTTAAACTACACTAAATCCAGGTGAAGAGAGAATTGGTGAACTGGAGGACAGGTCAGAAGACATTGTACAGAATGTAGCACAAAAACCAAAATATAGAATATAGAAAAGGTAAAATACATAGAAAATACTGTGAGAATGTCTAACCCACGTTTAAACCAGATTTCCATAAAGAGAGGAGAGAGAGCATGAGATGGGAGCAATATTTGAAAAGACAATGGATAATTTTCCAAAAATGGAGAATTAAACTTGAGGCTCATAACTCCAAACTGTATGCTCTTTCCTTGTGTTTGGAAGAGTCATGGATCTCTTCATCCCAGCCTTTTTTATAGTTTGATATTTACCCTTTTCCTTCATTTATTCTTATCATCTGTATTTGTTCTGGAAAAATTCTGTAATATTTCTGGTTCTTAGAAGAATGGTGATGATGCAGCTCCCCATCTCTTATGGAGTAAAAGACTTAGTGAGTAACTCACAAGGAGCTCATTTACAATGTCAAGGAATCAGTGCTACAGTGATATGTTTTTTAAAACAGTGCTGTGGGGAATATAGAGCAGGAAGAAACTAACTCAGCCATGGGGAGTTTGAAAACCCTTCACCAAGGAGATGACAATTTAACTGGATCACAAAAAGTCTTGAGGGATGAATGGGAGTTTGTCATCTAATAATGTGGAATGACCACTCGAGGCAGAAGGAAGAAAATGTGTACCTGCATCAAGACATTATCATTCACAGAAAGTCTGAGAGAGAAACAATTGATGTGGCTGGAAGATAGAGTATATGATAGGAGAGGAGGGAAGTTCTGCTGAACAATTAAGATGGCACTAAAATGGAATGAACACCCACTTAATGAATTTGGTCTCGTCCTATAGGCCAGTATTTCTCAAACTGAAGTCCACAGACCCTTGGGGTGGAGGAAGTGAGGGCACACTCTTGAGAGGCAAATGTTCTCCCAGAAAAGCTTTCTTCCCCCCCCCCCCATTTAGATGAGAATCTGAACAAAACAAAAGCAAACAAACCAAAGCCCTAAAATGAATACAGATGTATTCTGAATCATTTTGATTACCACTGTATTTATTGTCCAGGGTTACACTGTCAACTTTGATCCAATATGGGAGTTGAACACTTAATAGATTCCATTTTTCAAATAAATGATCATGCTGGCTATAAACAATCAAGAGTAGAAGGGTCCACGGTATATTAGAGACTACATGTCTTGTTTTAAAAAGTATTCAAATCTGATGTTAAAAGAAATAACTCTGTGCAGTTCAAACCAAACATGGCACTTCCAGTTTGCAACCCTGACCTAAAGTGACAGTTTTTAACTTTTAATGTGTTAGTAAGTGTATTTGATTGTATGGGGTTATATCAAAACACCCTAATGGCAAAATGACAATTGTCCTACGCTGAATTCATTGTATTTATGCTGAATTATTTTATCAGTTATTACAAAAAAAATGTTTCTTTCTCATTGACAAGTGAAACAAAACACACTTTCCTAGAATATGATATTTGTTTAAGTTAGACAATAAATTGAGACCAATGTGAGATCATGAAGACAACATTGCAAGAGGAATGATGGCCCCTTCAAGTGTTTCTGGTTTATAACAAATGATCAGAGACATTTATTAAGTAAATACTTTGTTTATGCCAAATAAAGGCCAAACAACATCATGTGGCACTGTACAAAGGAGGTTTTGTTTTAGTTTGAATAGACTTTTTTCCAAATTTCAGACAAAATGGAAACAATGATAGAGAACTTGATTTATGGTTGAGTCATTTCATAATGGTCTGAATGAATCACTTCCAATATTTACTGACATTTTTTCACTAGCTCGGTGTTGCAGCCATGAACATTTCTTTAACAACTACAAGAATCAAAAAATGACTTCAAGTGTTATTTTCCCATTCACAAGTCCAGTAATAATTGGATTAGGTAATCATTTAATGCAAATTTGTGTGTCATAATAATAACCTATCTTCAAGTTACCGAGATAGCCTCATAGGATCAAGAGACAGCTCATTAAAATTGGCATTTGATGATTATTCCATAGAATAATCTAGGCAGAATTAGGATAAGTAGGTGGTCTGAATATCCTAAAATAGTAAACAAAACTGTGAGGTTACTTAATACCATTATGGACAACATTGTTAAGTAAACGGTATTGCCCTCTTTAAGAAGAGTATTTTTAAATTTAAGATACAGATTAACAATAGAACATAAAAATATAGAAAGATTTAGCTTTATCTTTTTACTATTAATCTTTCACATTAAATTAATATTGTTAATTAGAATTGTATAGGTTTTACAGTTTTGTTTATATTTAATTGTATATTTATTTTTGGATTTAATTTGTACATCATCTATGAGATAAAGGAGTTGTTATATCTAGTCTTACATGTTTATAGATTTTGTTAATATTATGATAAATAATTTAAGTCAACACTGGGAGTCTGAAAGAATTTTTTTCCTTTAAAAAAAAGCCACCATTATAGGCCCTATGTGGCTACTGAACGATTTAAAAGAAGGAGTAAGTGATGAGATTTTCATTTTAAATTTACCCTCAGGCGTGTGAAGGTTAACATGAGAAGGAGCAAGACCCAAGGCAGGAGCTCCGTCAGGAAGCAGTGATGTACTTGAGAGGTAATGAGGATTTTAACAAAAGATGTTGCTTTAGGACTAGAGAAACTGTGATATGTCAGGTGGGTCTCTCGTAGCTTACCTCCTGTTATGTACAATGGTTTGGGATGTATTTTACAAGGTCATATAGCAAGGGTTTAGCGATATGCTTTTTTAGGGAAAAGGATAATGTACAATCTGGATCCAAAAGTCAGGAAAAGGTGAGGGTCTCTAGATCTTAGCATTATTTCACAGAGTGCATGCTGGGGCCTAAGCTTGCTGGACATGCATTTTGGGTCTACATTTCAGTGGAGAGATGCCCCCCACTTAGCTATAGGTCTGTCTCTTTGTAGAACAAGCTTGAGAAAACAGCCTAGCCATTGCAGAAATACATAGGCTGCCTAGTACAAGACTATCTGAATTTGAGGTGCTAGCAGTTTGGGAATTGACCAGGAGTGCTTGTTCTTCAAAACCTAGAAAGTTTGGGCCCATGAGATGATGAGATTGACCCTGCTGAAAGGAAGAAACTTCTTGACCCATGGGAAGTGGAGCTTGGGTGCAGCCCCTCCCTTTGGGAGAAGAAAAATACTAGATCTAGCTAGTTCTCTGTTCAAATAATGAGTGAGCTTCCAGCATCACTTTTGGACAATTCTGCTCATTGCACCACAATATAGAAGTTATTTTATGGAGAGTATTCATCAGACTTGGTGATTAATTGAATCTGGAAGAGTGTATAAGACAGGGAAAGAGGAGATAAGAATTACTCTGAGGTTTTACACCTTAGTTAATTGAGTATATGATGATTCCATTAACTGAGATAAAGGATGCAGGAGAAGAAAAGGCTTTACGGGGAGGGGGAGACGATGCATTCGCATGTGGATATATTGAGTTAGAGGTATCCCTGATACATTCATTTGAAAGAAATGGAGGCTAGGGAACACTGATTTGCAAGTCAGATGCACTGCTTATGCTTGAAGCTTGGGAAGTGAATGGCAATGACATTGTTCTATGTAGACTGAGGAGAAGTGAAGGGACTTTTAACATTTTAAAAGCAGTTCGGTATAGTAGATCAATTGTTGAGTGGGGATGAGGCTGGGGCAAAAAGAGAAAAAACATATATTAGAAGCCCAAGAGCTATCAACATAATGAACCATTCACAACATGTGAGAAATTTTAGGAAATCATATTTTGCCATTGTTTAAGATACAGTTGAGTTTAGGAAGCAGATGACATCTTCTCCAGAAGTTTGCTGATGAAGAGGAGAGAAAGAGGAGAGATGGACTAGGGATCAAAGGGGAACCACAGGAGAGGGCAATATTATTTACTATACTATCATATCATATTAAAGAAATACCTATGAGGTTTTGGGTTGACAATATATAATATATATGGGATAAAGTTGGGTCATATTCACCTACCTCCAGTTTTTTTAAATAATAACTATTTTTAAGGAATTTACCAGAAGAGATTTTACTTTAAGTATAAAGTGATCTGCAAAATAATTTCTCTATTGTAATACCCTTCTATTGCTCGCCCTGCCTTCATTTTTAGCCCCTCAGAATCAGCCCTCCCTCCAATTCCCAAGACTGTGGTAATCTATCAAAAATAAAATTCCAGTCACGTCTCTCACATGCTCATGACTTCCATGATCTGGTCCTTGCCCAAATTCAAATATCCATTTAGCATGTATTCATTACATATCTCTATGTGCAGTCTGGTATGGGAGACAGACAAGTAAATGAGCAATCCTAATACATAGCATGGTACTTTCTATGATAGGGAGGCCTGGCACACCAGATCTAGAGAGTTCCGCAGCTTGGTGATGGTTGAGCTGAGTCCTAAGAGAATGTCAGGAGCTCACTACGTCTTTCATAAACACCCGACTTGGCTCTGGCCTTTTTGTTTCAACTTCCACGCCTTTGTATACACTGTTCTTTCCAACTGAAATACGCACCTCCACGTCCATCAGCCTGTGGAATTCCTATTTATCTTCAAGATTTCACACACATATCATGTTTTCCCTGATGCTTCTTTTACATTCCTCAACTGGGTTAAGTGCCCCAGTTTTATAATCCCAGAGGATGTTACACTTACTTCTGCAGAAACACTTGTCTCCACATCTACCTATGCATGTACTCTTTCAGGGCAGGATAGGTTTTTCATCTCTAATACCTCCCTCCTAGTATAATGCCTGGCATATAGTAAATGTTCAATAAATGTTTGTTAAATGACTGAGTGAATAAAAGTTCCTTGACAAGTAAATTATCTAATTCTAGAACTTTTGAGATCTGAGTCAAGGGGGTGACGTGACCTTTGAAATACTCATTTAATCTCTGAACTTTTCCAACTTTGTGTTTGGCTATTGACAACTAAGATCCTTTACCACAATAAAATCCCATTACTCTATTTGATTCTCTGTGTCTGTGAATATGACATAGTAAGATCTGATTGCTCAAACACGTCTGTTATCAGCAGAGTCTGACAGATTATGTAATTCACTTAACATTCAACCAATATTTATTAAACACTGTGTACAAGGATCTGGTCTCAATGTAAGTATTAACCATGCAGATAAAGGCCTTGCCCTCATTGAGTTTATGATCTATGAGGGAAATATAGTAAAGAACTAAGCTTGTATGTAAATACAGTTTGCGATAAAAGCTATGGGAGAAAAATAACATGGTGCAGCAAGAGAGATTAACAGGGACCGCTTACTTTAAATTATGGGGTCAGAATATGGTGAAGAGATATTTAAAGCTAAGATCTAATGGGTGTATAGAAAGTGAGGACACTGAGAAACTATTTCCTTCTAAGAGGAGGCATTTTAGAATGTATTTTGGACTGGTTTTCTGAAAATTTATTTATTTTTGTCTGCATTGGGTCTTCATTGCAGTGTGCGCGTTTCTCACTGCAGTGGCTTCTCTTGTTGTGGAGCAAGGGCTCTAGGCGAGCAGGTTTCAGTAGTTGTGGCATGCAGGCTCAGTGGTTGTGGCTGGTGGGCTCTAGAGCACAGGCTCAGTAGTTGTGGCTCATGGGCTTAATTGCTCTGCAGCATGTGGGATCGAACCCGTGTCCCCCGCATTGGCAGGTGGGTTCTTTAACCACCGTGCAACCAGGGAAGTCCCGAGAATGTATTTTGACAGCACAGTTGGTATGTCCAGAGGCTGGTGAAGGAGGGGGTAAATCCCTGGAGATAGGGTTGGAGAGGTAAGCAGGGGCCACATCATGCTAAAGATGATAGAATTATTTCTACAAATAATGAGAAACCATTGAAGGGTTTTGAATAAGGAAATTATATAATCGCTTTCATTTTTAAAGATCACTTGTCTGTGGTGTAGAAAATAGATTTGAAGGGACAAGAAGGAATATGAGAGCCCAATTAAAAGACCTTTTGTTTAGAAACTTAGATTTGTTTGCTTATAATAGAAAACCCCAAAGAACAATGGCTTACAAGCTAGTATCTGACTCTCCTTGCATGTAAAAGGAAGAGCTAACTAGGGCTGGAGCAGAGGCTTCTATGACTATCTGGGCTTTTCCCTCGTGGGGTAGTCACAAGACAACCACTCAAGAATATGCCAGCACATCCATACTTTGGGGAAGAAGAAAAAAGAAGCTCTAAGGCAAAAGTGGAACTTGAACTCAAGCATCTGTCCTCACCCCTTCTAAAAGACCTTCCCAGAATCCACCCAATAGTGTTTACTCATATTTCGCTCCTCAGAACTGTGTCACCTGGCCAACTCTATCAGCAGGAGAGCTGAGAAATGTTGATTTTTAAAAAAACGGGGTCTGTTACCAGGCCAGACAAAATCAGACTTAGAAAAGAAGAAGAGAAAAACGGATATTTGAGAGGCAAAAAACTGCCTCTGTCCCTGTCCACCCCTTTTCATCTCTTGAAGGGAGGGTGAGCATGGTTGGCTTTTATGCAGGAGGGCTGCGCTAGGTTAGGCAGAAGCAAGCTGCTGTTTGTAAGTTTAATGATGGGAAGAGAACAGTGCTTGAATGTAAAGGGCAGAAAAGGAGGCCTGGAACATACTGTACATCAGCTCACTCAAAACGCATCCAGCCCTCTTCTAACTTGCTTTCCTAGACTAGATTCCTAGACTCCTTTGCAGCTAGAATGCTGCCGTACTTTCTAGTTTACACCCATCCTACAAAGTCTCCCAAATTTGGGATGCAGACGTGAGCTATGCGTGGTGCTATTTTAATACTTATGATATCAGCTTTTCTGGTCAGCAGTTGACAGAGATGTCTGTTCTTCTAGTGCTGCCAGGGTACTGGGGTCCTGTCTTTGAGCTTAATAGGTCAGGGATGTGGTTGGGTATTTGGTCTGAGTCTGTAGTCCCAGCTGTGTTGTTCATGGCTATGTAAGATCCTGAGTCAATCCTCTGGCTCCCTTATAGATTTTTTTTTAGTTAACCAGTTTTCTTTAATAAACATTCTCCTGCTACAAGTAGATAGAGTAGAGTCAGTTGTCTACAGTTAAGGACCCTGACCAATGTTGGAAATACTAACCCATGGGACAGTGTATAGGCAGTTTCTTGAACTGTTATGAATATATGTTTATATAATATGATGAATAATACACTCCATTTTATTAAAATCTGACTGTGTGCCAACTACCTACTTATCTCTCCTTTTGGAGATCTCAAAGATACCCCAGACTTAACATGTGCAGATCACAAACTCCTGATATTTGCCATTCAAACTTGTTCTTATGGCTTTGGGTTATGCAGTCCAGAAATTTAGATAGTCCCCTCAGTGCACACATTCATTCCATAACCAAGTTCTAGTCAGCCTCCTAAATGTCTCTGGATTTCATTCACTTTTCTGTTTCTACCATCGCCAGCCTGGTTGAACCTATCACAATCTGTCTCCTGAACTACTAAATTCATCTCTTAACTGATCTAATTGCATATTCTCTGGGTCCCCTCTAATCTAGTTTCTACAGTTTTGCCAGTTTTCAACATGAAACATTATAGATTAAGACAAACGTATTCACTCATCCCAAATCCCCGCGCAGTCAAGCCCTTGTCCACATCTTTCGGCTTACGTGTCACCCCACCTCTGGTTCTCTATCTGTCTCTTGTGCATGCCATGCTCCCCAGCCACCGCACGTGCTAATTCCTCTTCTAGAACGCTCCTCTTTCCATTCTCTCCCTGGGGCACTCTTATGCATCCTTTAGATCTCAGCTTAAGCGCAACTTCCGACTCGAGTAGGGTCATGAAGGTATCCTTTATAGCATCTATCACAGTGGCAATTTATTTATTTATTTACTTTATTGGAGTATAATTGCTGTACCATGGTGTGTTAGTTTCATCTATACAGCAAAATTAATCAGCTATATGGATACATATATCCCCATATCTCCTCCCTCTTGAGCCTCCTTTCCTCCCTCCCTATCCCACCCCTCTAGGTCGTCACAAAGCACCGAGCTGATCTCCCTGTGCAATGTGGCTGCTTCCCACTAGCCTTCCATTTTACATTTGGTTGTGTATATATGTCCATGCCACTCTCTCACTTTGTCCCAGCTTCCCCTTTCCCCACTGTGTCCTCAAGTCCTTTCTCTACACCTGCCACTAGGTTCATCGGTACACAGTGGCAATTTTAAATTTATTTGTTTTTATTTGATTAATGTTTATCTAAACCCACTGGACTGTCAGTTCTAAGTAAAGAGGAAAATGTCTTATTTGCTTCCGTATATACTGCATATTGTTTGTTTGTTTTTGTGGTACGCGGGCCTCTCAATGCTGTGGCCCCTCCTGCTGCAGAGCACAGGCTCTGGACGCGCAGGCCCAGCGGCCATAGTCCACGGGCCCAGCCGCTCCGCGGCATGTGGGATCCTCCCAGACCGGGACATGAACCCACATCCCCTGCATTGGCAGGCAGACTCCCAACCACTGTGCCACCAGGGAAGCCCTATACTGCATATTGTTTTAATTCATATTTTTCTGGTTGCTGAGGTTGAACAAGCACAGTGCCTTTTGAACCACGAATAAAAGAATGAACAAACCAGATCGTTGCATATGTAATTAATAATTTTTATATCAAAACCACAAAGTAGGAAAATATTCCAAATTTGCAGACAGGTTCCACAAACATCAAGCAGCAGAGGCGGAATTTAAGTCCAGGCCTGTCTGAATCCAAAGCCTGTATTCTTTCCCTGTTACCATTCTGACTTCTCCTCTTAACTGAGACAATGAATGTGAGAGCATTTTGTAAAAAATGTTAGTGAGGGTTGGGTGTTTCTATCATTATCATCTAGGCTGAGAGAATAAACAAAGGGCAGTATTGCTGCTCACCATCAATATGAGATACCAAATGATGAAGAGAAGTCTCTAGCACATCCTGCTTGCACGGCACCACACTGTCAGCATCCTTGCATTTTGGTTTGGTTGGCAGTCTCAGTAATTTAGTATTTTGTTAGGTGTCTTGTGATAGCAACCACTAAAAACAAAAGTTCATCTTGATTATTAATGTCTCTTGAATATTTCTATAATAAATATAGTGTTCTGATCTGAACCAGATAAAAGTAAGACTTTATTCAACTCTCCCCATCTTAGAACCCATAAGTCATCAAGGATGTAATGTCGGAGACAAAGAACAAAGGGGTAGGAAGATGAGTACAGACAAACCAACTCATCATTTTCTTATCTCTGAGGAATGTGCCCTTCCTGTAGTTCTGACCAACTCCAGCCAGTTACTTTAATTGGTAGCTGAGAGCTGGTAGCCTCCAGGTAAAGCGTGGTCTGCTCCTTCCACTTAGCACAGCAGCAGGAGAGAAGGCACATAGTTCCTTAGAATCTCAAGAGGACCCCAGTCCTGAGGGCAATAACAAAAGCAGATTGGGACTGGGGATCACTACAAGAGCAGCAGGGGCAGGAACTCTGTGGACTGTGAATGTCATGGCTTACTGATGACCAGCTACTCCAGCTCCTTGTCTCAAACGAGGACAGGAAGGAAACAAAATCAGAACAGTTTTTCCAACACGTTCAACACGATCAAAATAACTTGTAAGTGGTGATAAATAGTATGAATAATGCTCTGGTATATTGCTTTTTAAAAAATAACCTTTATTATTTTTGCTAAGAGGAGATTTGAAAGAAATGTAAGAAGTAGAAAGACATCAATTAAAAATTAGCCAATAATGGTGCCACCCAGAAATAACCTCTCTTCATTTTGATCAGATGTATTTAATTCTAGTATTTTATATGAATATTTTCATGCAGTATTCAACATCTAAATATACAATTTTGTATTCTTTTTGATAAGATATTATAGTATTATTATCTTACCATATCATTAAAAATTCTTTATAAACATAATTTTAATAGCCAATGTAGTATTTCATTATAAAGATACACATATTTTACTTAACCCTAGTCCTAACTGAAGATATTTTTTTCATTTTATTATATAACACTATAATAAACAATTTTGTCACTAAATTTTTCTCTGTATATATCATTATTCCCTTAGACTAGATTCTGGAGGGGAGATTTTTGCATTAAAGGATATAAAGAATAAGGTTTTCAATAATATTTCCAAATTGCTTTCCACTGCCAGCATAAGTACATTTCACCATATATTTATCAGCTTTAAGTATTAGCAATTTTTAAAATCTTTACTATTCCAATAAGGAATAATAGTCTTATTTTAATTTATATTTCTTTGATTGATAATGAGAGTCAATTAGAATATTTTATTTATTGTTTATATTTCTTCTTTTATAAAATATATTTACATACCCATTTTTCTATCGGGCAGTGCTCATTTTCTTAAAGATTTATGTAAGTCCCTTATATAAGGATGAATATAGCTTCGTGAGACTAAGGTCAATGAGTAGATGTTTTTCCTGAAATCAATAGAGTTTGGCAGTTCAACTGGCTCTAATTCATAAAAGTTATTATTAACATTTCAGAAGATGGTCAAAGAGATCACAAAGATTGAGAAAACTAACAACTAAGCTTAAAATTTTTATCTATAACCAGTGATCTTTATATAACTAGGGATCCAGTGAACCAGGCATTTTTAGGAGGAGAGAGGAGTCCCAAAGACTCTAATGGCCTCAAGGGAATTGCAGTATTTGCCTTCAAGGTAAGAATTCTATTTGACTTTTTATCTAGGTGATGACTGATTATGAATATTAAAAACCCAAACTGATCCACGGATAATCAAATTAAGATGATAAGAGTTACAGATCACCTTCTATGTTGCTTTATATTGCAGGAATGATGGGTTCCTAGACAAGATAAAATAAATTATCCAGGAGTTGAGCAATAAAAAAATATTACAAATGTGGAGAAAAAAATAAAAATCAAACATTAATAATGACCTGGAAGATGGGAAGTGAAGTGTTCTTTATTTCCATCCCTATGCTTTTTTGTATTTTTTCAGTGCATATGTACTACTTATAATCAGATGAAATGATAAAATTATCCAAAAAAATGGCCTGGAGGATTGGCAAGTTCAACAAATTTAACAAAATTAAAATAAGGGGGAAGTGAAGAAATAAAAGGTATCCAAATGGAAAGGAAGAAGTAAAACTGTCACTATTTGCAGATGACATGATACTATATATAGAAAACCCTAAAGTATCCACCAAAAAAACTATTATAACTAATAAATGAATTCAGTAAAGTTGCAGGATACAAGATTAATATACAGAAATCTGTTCCTTTTCTACACACTAATAATGAACTATCAGAAAGAGAATTCAAGAAAACAATCCCATGTACAATTGCATCAAAAGGAATGAAATACTTAGGAATAAATTTAACCAAAGAGGTGAAAGACCTAACTCTGAAAACTATAAGACACTGATGAAGGAAATTGAATACAATACAAATAAATAAAAAGATGTCTCATGTTTACAGATTGGAGGAACTAATATTGTTAAAATGTTCATACTACCCAAAGCAATGTACAGATTTAATGCAACCCCTACCAAAATACCCATGACATTTTTCACAGAACTAAAACAAATAATCCTAAAATGCATATGGAACCACAAAACCCCCAAATAGCCAAAGTAATCTTGAGACAAAAGAACAAAGCTGGAAGGATCACATGCTCTAACTTCAGACTGTATTACAAAACTACAGTCATCAAAACAGTATTGTACTGGCACAAAAACAGATACATAGATCAAACAAATAGAATAAAGAGCCCACAAATAAGGCATGCACTTATGATCAATTAATCTATGACAAAGGAAGCAATAATATACAATGGAGAAAAGACAATCTCTTTAATAAGTAGTGCTGGGAAAACTGGAGAGCTACATGTAAAAGAATGAAATTAGAACATTTTCTTACACCATATAAACTCAAAATGGATTAAAGACCTAAATGTGAGACTGCAAACAATAAAATTCCTAGAAGAAAAACATAGGCAGAACTCTCTGACGTAAATTGTAGCAATATTTTTTGGATCTGTCTCCTAAAACAAAGGAAATAAAAGCAAAAATAAACAAGTGAGACCTAACTGAACTTAAAAGCTTTTGCATAGCAAAGGAAACCATTGACAAAATAAAAAGACAACCTACTGAATGGGAGAAAATATTTGCAGATAATATGACCAATAAGGGCTTAATATCCAAAATATATAAACAGCTCATAAAACTCAATATCAAAAAAAGAAACAACCCTATTTAAAAATGGGCAGAAGACCTGAATAGACATTTTTCCAAAGAAAACATACAGATAACCAACAGGCACATGAAAAGATGCTCAACACCACTAATTATTAGAGAAATGCAAATTAAAATCACAATGAGGTACCACCTCACACCTGTCAGAATGGCCCTCATCAAAAAGTCTACAAATAACAAATGTTGAGGATGTGGAAAAATGGGAACCTTTGTACACTGCTGGTGGGAATGTAAATTGGTTCAGCCACTATAGAAAACAATATGGAGGTTTCTCAAAAAACTAAAAATAGAACTACCATATGATCTGGCAAATCCACTCCAGGGTACATATCAAAAGAAACTGAAAATTTGAAAAGATGCATGGAGGCTTCCCTGGTGGCGCAGTGGTTGGGAATCCACCTGCCAGTGCAGGGAACACGAGTTCAAGCCCTGGTCCAGGAGGATCCCACATGCCGCAAAGCAACTATGCCAGTGCACCACAGCTACCAAGCCTGCGCTCTACAGCCTGCGAGCCACAGCTGCTGAGCCCACACACCACAACTACTGAAATCTGTGCACCTGGAGCCTGTGCTCCACAAGAGAAGTCACCGCAGTGAGAAGCCCGCGTGCTACAGCGAAGAGTGGTCCCCGCTCACTGCAACTAGAGAGAGCCCGCATGCAGCAATGAAGACCCAGCACAGCCAAAGATAAGTAAATAAAATAAATAAATTTTAAAAACCATAGTGCTAAGGATAATTTATTAAAAAAAGATGCATGCACCCCAATGTTCATAGCAGCATTATTTATAATGCCAAGATATGGATGCAATCTAAATGTCTATCAACAGATGAATGGATAAAGAAGATGTGGTATACACACACACACACTGGAATATTTCTAAGCCATTAAAAAGAATGAAATTCTTCCATTTGCAACAACATGGATAGAACTGGAGGGTATTATACTTAGTGAAATAAGCCAGGCAGAGAAAGACAAATACTGTATATTATCGCCAATATATGGAATCTAAAAAATAAAACAAATGGATATAACAAAACAGAAGTAGACTCACAGACATTGAAAACAAACTAGTGGGCAGGGGGTAAAGAGACATAAACTATTATGTATAAAATAAATAAGCTACAAGGATATGTTGAACAGCACAGGGAATATACCCAATATTCTATAATAGCTTTAAATGGAGTATAATCTGTAAAAATTTTGGATCACTATGTTGTACACCTGGGACTAATATAACATTATAAATTAACTATATTTCGATTACATAAATAAATAAATAAATACTGTAAGTCACTCCCCCGAAAAAGGTGGGACAGAGAATAATACCACTAGAGGTATAATAAGTACATGAGACTCTTTCTGGAGTGAAAATTAGAAGCAGCATCCCTACTAACACCAAAGAAGGGAGACATGTATTAAGTGATGAGATAAATTCTCTTGTAGTTGCCAAAGGACCAGAGAAGAGATCGCCATTTGGAGCAGCACAGACCTAGACCTGGACCACCACTTTTACCTGAGTGATCTTATGAAAGTCCCCTAATCTCTGAGGACTCCTCATCTGTAAAGCACAGGCTAATAATATCCATTTGCAGGATAACTGAAAATTAGTGACAAGATATGTAATGCATTTAGCATAGGTTGGCACAAAGTAGGTACTCAGTAAATGTTATTTTTATATATTTATTTATTATATATATACTTTTATATTAAAAAATGTTATTTTTATTACTACCACTGTAACATGAAAATGACTTTTTATTCCCACTTTCCATATAAAGACATGGGTGTTCAGTGAGTTTAAATAACTTGCTCAGAAATAGGTTAGTTGTGGAGTGGGATTGAACCAATGTATGTTTTGACTTCATATCTATATTCTGAACCACTAAGATGTTCAATACATGGTATTTGAATGAATGAATAAACATTGAATGTAATGAGCAGATCCCCAAAGCCAATGATACAATCAAAACCCCCTAGATTTTTTCCCTGGAGAGTGTAAAATTCTAAGTAGAAAATAGGAGGACTTGGGGTCTACACTGCATTTTAATCCCTTTTCCCAATAAAAATTTCTCTCTGTAGGAGAAAAGAACACACCAAGTCACATAGCATTCTACAGGGTGTTAGGTGAGCAGAATTTAGCTGGTGGATGCAACTTCTGGCAAGAGATGAAACACATTTCAAAAACTGGGAAGAACGGGTTAGGAAATAAAAGCCATAGACCTGGGTTGTGTGAGATACAAGAGAGTGAAGCCTTGCAAATAACTCATCAAATATGAAACATCTGCGCTTGCTTCTTTTCTCTTTCCCATGTCTCTGTTAAAACGTCATTTCTTCAAAGTAGTCCCTGACCACCTTAACAAAAATAAAGCCCTTCCCTAGTTTCTGTCTACCACATCATCCTGCTAATGTTTTTCATAATAGCAGTCTCAATATTTTACCTATTGGTTTACTAGTTTTTGTCTGTCTCTCTCATTACATCATAAACTCAATGAGGAGAAAGACCTTGTTTGTCCTATTCATCAGCACAGGGCCAGACACATACTAAGGGCATGAGAAATGTTAGTTGAGTTCATGTTTCTAACCTGGGCAACTGAGAGAGTGCGGTGCCAATGACAAAGTTAGAAAGTACAGAAGAAATAACAGATTTCTGTGGGGATGGAGGAGGAAGAGAAGAAATTCGGCTTTGTAAGTTTTTTAAGCTTTAAGTATCAGTTTTAAGTTCTTGAAGAAACTGCAAATGGGAATATCTAGTGGCTCATTAATTAAATGCATATGAAGCTCAGGGCACTGATGCGGGCTGGAAATAGGGACTTAAGTGCCAACTATATTTGACAGCAGCACTTGAAACCATTTGTATGACAAGGTACGTGCACACCGGTACTGATGCAAGGGATCAAGTGGGGGCTGAAATCCAGCGTGAATCTGTGCAAGCTTTGTGTCCTGGAGCAGACCTGAGGTCCCTAGAAAAAAAAAGGATGTTGTACTCTTCAACAAAATGTGCTATTTGCTGGGTAAGCCATGTGCCCAAGGAATTGTCACACCCACCAAAGCTGGAGGATAATGTTTTTCTAATTTGCACAAAAGTATAATACAGACAAATAGCAGGCCTGAGTATGAATGAAGAGCACCCAGGAAAGAGGGTAGAATGGCAACAAAGGACCTACCACCTGTCTTATTCAGCTGGGCTACATTTTGATGCATGGATGCTTTTTGTTGAAAATATGAAGAAGGTTGGATGTGGGTTTCTCGGTGTAAGTGATTAAGTTCAAATTCCAGTTCCTTTGCTTACTAGCTGTCACCTCAGAAAGGTCAGTTAACCTTGATGCGCCTCGGTTTTCTCATTTTTAAGATGGGGGAAATAATGGCACTTGTCCCATAGCATTCTTGAGAAGATTAGATGAAACAGTCAATAACTCACATGGCACAGTGCTCAGCACAGACCAAGCCCTGGGAAATGCTGATTGCCATTGTTATGACTGTGGTTTGACACTGATGCGCCACCCTCTAGATTCCTCTTCAGGAAGAAAGGAACCTCTTCCCCCAGGTTAGTGTATTGCCAACAGAAAGCCCTATCAGCTTCAACAGGGATAGCCTTGGCTGCAGAGAGCCACCTTGCCCCAGGCCACAGACCCCTTCCTGGAGCAGGAAACATCCAATGACTGGTCCACGTGGGATATAAAGCCCCAGCCCTTTCACCCCAAGTCAGGACAACTCTGAAGGCTTATCCCAGCTTTAGAAACCCCCCTTAGGGTCAGCTCGGCCTCCACTGAGATTGTATCCCAGTTCACCTTCTCTCTCTACCCAACTGGGTGTCCTTCTACAGTTGAAAACACTCCCCGGTAACGTTGTGCACATTCATCCCCATCTCAGAGTCTGCTTCCCATGAACCAGATCTGAGACAGCTGGTGCTGGGAGTGACTGGAGGAATCACGTGCCTGGGTGGGCTCTGGGAGCTGGATTACCTGCTGCTTGCTGTCAACGAGAACCCAATCTCTGGTGGCACAGAGAGTCTCTGACACACAGTGCAATTGTTTTACCAGCAGTAAATGGAGAAGGTACACCAGTGGAAGGTAATGCCTATGCTTTTCAAGCTTTTGAGATCTATTTGGGAAAATAGTACTTCTAGGTACCTGGAATTGAGTGGCTATCCTTAAGCCCACATGACCTCTGGAAAAAGATAACAAAATGTTAGGAGTTCTTGATCATCAATTAAAAGCTAAGTGTGAAAGCCAGATGACTTTTTTGGAAGCAGGTACAGACGCTCTTACCTCTTACAGTGGGAAAGCAGAGAAACCAAGGACCAAGCCCAGGACTTCACTAAAAGCATAGCAGAGCTCCAAGAAAGTTAAATTTCAAAATGAGGAAGGTCTGCTCTGCCAAGCTCAGGGGCCTGGTAGATAAAGAATGTGACCCTGATACATGGGGTAGGGATATCTGCATTGACGCATCTGAAAGTATTGAATCTCAGATTCTCCTTAACACTCTGAACCTACAGAAGTAGCCCAGTCTACTAAGAACTAGAACCCCCCCTCCTTCACTTGAGGATGACGTAAAGGACAAAATGTGTTCCCCTCCAGCTATGCCCCCACATCCCTTCCTGCTCACTTCGCAAATAACTAGGGAAAGGTCACAATATAACCCAGCTAGCATTCTCCAAAAGAGGTACTAATGTGATGGCAGCAGCTGGGAGGATACACAGAGGCCCGGATTCTGCGGATGCTTGATTAAGGGGCTTGAACATAATGTCTGATAAGGAAAATCTTATCAGTTTGGAAGCACTCTAGCAGGACACAAGATTTAACACCCTGACAAGGACTTTGGAAGATAATGTGAACATGCTACCAGGATAATATCTGGTAGCATCTGGAAGCATGGTAAAAATGATAATCCACACAAATTGAGCTAGAATAATCATGACAGATGGTTAAAAAGGGATGTGGGGATAAAAGACTCAGAGAAGGGAGCCATAATAAAGTGGATATACTATGCAAGCCTGAAAAACCAACTAGAGGACTATTTCATCAGAAAGCCCAAATGATATACCAATTACCAAAGTAATAAAGAATGCACTGGTGAGACGGGTGCCATTATCACTAAGAAGTTCAGTGGTGCCTTTCTTCTGCAGACCAGGGCTGAGCTGGAGATTCCATTATAGTGCTGGACTCACAAATAGCAGGTGGATAGTAAGACCCTAAAACATAAGGCCAGATGCCAGAAGCCTAATTGATGCAATTGTGGTGAGTGACAGTCAGAAGTGCAGGCAGGGGCCCTGACCTACAGAGGATTATAAAGATGGTTAATTATATTTGGCATCCCTGAATGGGGAAGTAGAGAATAAATGGGCAGCCAGTATGGGTACTAGTCAATATACGTAATCAAATGATATCAAGGATAGATGAACTGATACCTTGCAGAGATTAAAATCAAGGAAGAGGGCAGTCTCCCCAATTTAAGGTCACAATTCCTCACCCAGTTTGCAGGCCTGAGCCATGATTCAGATCTAGAATCCATTGACTGAAAGAGGGCGGGCCCCAGGAAGAAGGGCCTTCTAACACCATGCAGGTGTACATAATAGTGGTTCCCCCAAAGTGACCTATAGCCATTTGCTTGAGTAGCTGTACATTGAAGAAAGAAGATTACCCAAACATTGAGAGGATTCTTGGACACGGAGTATGAGCTGCCACTGACACTTGGAGGTGGCATTGTGGTCCCCCATTAGTATGAGAATATAGAAGGGCCAGGAAATAAATGTAGCCCTGGACTAGGTTCAGGTCACAGTGGGTCCACTGAGTCCATGGACCCACCCAGTATTCACTTCCCAAGTCCCTGAATGTATAATTAGTCTGAACACACCTAGTAGTTGACACAACTACACGGATAGTGTTTGGCCTGTATGGCAAGTGCTATCATAGTGAGGAAGGCCAAGAAGAAGCCTCTGACATTGCTCCACACTCTAAGATGGGAAAATAATAATGTCACATCTCAGAGAGAATGGCAGAAAATAGTGCTACTATTATACCTAAAAGATGTAGGGATGGAGATTCTCATCATAACAGCATTCAGTTCATAAGTCTGGCCCCTATCAGGAAACAGATGAATCCTGGAGGATCACAACATGCTACTGCAAACTCAAAAAGTAGGAGCCCCAATTGCTATGTTAGATGTGCTAGAGAAGATTAACACAATCTCAGATACATGCTATGCAGCTATTGATCTGGCAAATGAATTATTTTCCATCCCTATCAGAAAAGACGATCAGAAATAGCTGCATTCACTTGAGTAGACAGCCATGTATGTTTGCAGTCTTGCCGCAGGGCTTTGAGAAAAAGACAGATCACGGAGCGTCAAATGACCATACCGCCAGAGCTGTCTATCATGACCTGAGTTTTGTCAGACTCACCAAGTCATAAAATTGGATGGGCCCAGCAGTAATCCATCTTAAACTGGAAGTGATACAGCCAGGATTGAGCACCAACGATTCTAGAGGGCACGGACAAGCTACAAGAAGAGTTAGGACAGACCCACGTGTCATCTACCAGTTTTCATACCAGCAGTCCTCCCTCACCTGCTCTTCAACATGGGGGGGCCCTGAGACATCCGTCATGACCCACTAATTGAAAAGACCCCCAAGCCTGGTTCATGGGGTGATCAGTTGGTACGGGGTGAAAGTTGCAAATTAACTGTGGCAGCAACACAACCTCACTCAGAGGTATCCTTGATAGACAGTAATGAGAGGAAATCCTATCAACGGGTAGAGCTTTGGGCAGTTTACCAGGTCATCTAATTCGTGTAGAAAGAGATGTGGCCCAAGGTAGGGGTATAAGTGGACTCATGGGCTGTAGCAGATGACTTGGCTGGTTAGCCCAGGGCCTAAAAGGAGCAATATGGGAATCCCAGGAACAAGGAGTTCTAGAGAAGAGGGATGGAGTAGTGGGCCCCAAATGTTTATAATTTACCAAGATTATAGTGCAGCTCACTCTCCCCCTTTCCAATCCTTCTTCCTGCCCTTCCCTTCCCCATGTGTTGAACCCAGGAATATAATCTAATAAATCTCCAACTCAATCTCCAACTCAAGAGTCTTCTCCCTGGTAAAACCTGCCTGTCAACATTACCTACAACATTGAAATCATAACTTTGCTTTCTGGTCTACCTCCAGTGCTAGTTCTGCCTGACACACATTAGGTTCTCAATAAACACTTGTTAAATAAATGACCAGACCCCAGGGATGCTGATTTGACAAGGTCCACGACAGAACTACATCTGAGCTCTGTACCCTCATGTAAATTCTAGCCTTCTTGGCTCTAATGTAGGTTTTGGTAGCCTGAGGAGGACACAAAATGGTGGGGGTAAGAGGATCATTCCTGCTATGTTTTGTCAGTCCCAAATTGTTACAACTGCAAAAATACACACACACGCACACCCTCAAACAGACATACCAAAACACACATTTTTGTCTGAATCTTAGATAGCCAGATTGCCTATTAATAATTTTCAAAATCATCAATAACACAACTACATCATTATCACAGAGCAGTTATCGAACTTCTATTCTCAGTAAATTATCTTACAGAAAAATAGCACTTCATAGAGAATTAGAATTTTTCACACACACACAAAATAAGTTACTTGTTATTCAGTATTCCTGCTTAAAATTCTCATGGAGGCTCAAATGCAACACAATGGTACAGTTGAAAATGTGACTTGTATTGTAAAAACTATCTCTTTTCATATACTCAAAAAATAGAAATATAAATAAATTTTGTTAAAATATATGTGGTGTTAGTTGCAAGGTCACACAACAAAGAGAAAACTGAAAGGGAACTTGAAAAATGTTCTTGGTGAGATTAGATGTCATGCATAGTAGCCTCCTTCCTAAAATGTGAGGAATTTACCTGCTTTTCTTCAAATCCTCTCTCTAACTTGCTCTCATATTCTACTTTCCTGAAAAGCGAAAGAACTGTAAGTTCTGCTTGCACCACTTGTGGGATAAGGAAAATTCTAATTTTTATCAAAATACTTTCCTTTGTAGATGGGACAAAACAACTGGATTGAATATGAAGTTCGGGTTCTCACACAATTTAATAGAACTGTGTTGATCCAGCCTGGATATAGGAAAGTGCTAGTGACTTCCAAAGTGTTCAAAGCCTGTGGTGGCAGCAGCGGCAGCAGCAGTAGCAGCCTGACTTGGAATCCTAACGTCTGACTTCGTTATCTGAGTCATTGAGGTGATAACATTTTAACAGTCAATTGTAGATGGTAGGTAGAAATTTACATGTCCCAGTATTTTTTGGTCCAAATCACTGCTAAAATTTTAAGGTAATCTCTATTACGGGTTCATCTTTCATTTATTTGTTTAATTGTTAAAGTATTATATCATATTTACCAGGTTATAAAATGAATATTTAGGTACCATAAAAAAAATGCTACAGGTAAAAAGTTATATCCCTCCCCCCTTCCCCTCCCATTTCAATGTATTCATCAGCTTTATGAACAGGTTGTGTGTGTATGTGGGTACAGATGTATAAATATTTTTATATGCATTGAGTTTTATATAAATGAGATCATAAAATCACCTGAATTTTCAATCTTTGACTAGATGGTCTATATTTTATGTATATTTTGTTTAGTAAATTTTCATTTCTGCTCTGCTTTTAGCTCTTCTGGTGTTACTTTTGTGACTGCATGAAATGTACATATGTCCCCGTTTCTTGGTTTAACAATGTTATGCTGAATCTGTTGAGACTCCAGTATGAAAGTTGAAGATATTAGTGCATGTATGTCTCTCATTTCTCTCCAAACCTTCACCACCTCATATCTTGGGTGTTTTCAGTTGTGTTTTTACTCTTACCTTTGTCAAGTATAACAACATTTACATTTTGGTCTGTGACCTCGATTCTCATAGTCTATTAGTCTCTTCTTTCTTACTATGACTTTCTAATGCCAGAGCCCTTCATTTGATTCTCGTGGTTGGCTTGATTTCTTCATCATCTGTAGCTCAAATGTTTGAGAATCTATTTCCTCCTGTCTTTATTAATGAACTACTTGATACAAATTCTTGGGTTACCCTTTATTCTCTCTTCTCAGACCACTAAAGATATTGCTCCAATATCTCCAAACTTTGAGGCCAATCTGATTTTTTCCTTCCTGAATGCCATTTGCTCTTTTTACCTAGATAACAGTAGGACTCTTTTTAATTTTTTTTTGAGTTTTGTTGCTTGACCATACCATGCCTTGGGATTATTTATTTTTTGTATCTTGTTGTTGTTGTTGTTTCTGGAACAAACTTATGTGAGGGAATAATATACTCTCCTGGAGATCAGAAAACCTGGGTTCTAGAACTTGATATAAATGGGTGACCGGATCAGTCATTGAGGCTCTCTGGGACTAAATTTCCATACAGTAATGTAGGAGGAAAGAGTATATCACCTCCAACAAATCTTTTCAATGATACCCATGCAGATGCATGGCTTTATACAATATATTTTAAGTCACTACAATCTTTCATAAACTGTGAATATTATAAGAAACAAGATGATTATAATAAAGAAGAGAGAATAGATGTGGATATCTCTTTAGCTCTTCCTCCTTGATACATGTTGAATGGGTTACATCAAACATAAATAAAGGTTCACATATGTGATGTTATGAGGATATGGGAAATTTACTAGGAGGGAAAAAGAATAGTTGAAGCCTCAGGCTTTATTCTCAGAGTCCAGGTTCACCCTTGCTTGGAGGCATCATAGTGAGTTGGAAGAGCACTGGGCTCTGCGTCAGAAAATCTGGGTTCTTGTCTTATTAATGTAGCTGATTCACTGGTATGAGTTTGGACAATCGATTCAGATAAACTCAGGTTTGAATCCTGGTTTTGCCATTTTCTCGCTGCGTGATTTGGGGCAAATTACAAGGCCTCTCAGAGCCCCTGTTTCCTTGGATATACAGTAACAATAATTAGTTCAACTTTCTAGTTATGTCGTGGGTATTAAATGAAGCAAATTTATTTAAATGGATGTTTAGGTCTCTACCTCCCAACTACTATCTCTCTGAGCTCTCTTCTCATGTTAACATTTCCTGAGTCTAATTAAAGTCAGGATAATATAGTATATTATTCATTTCCCCCTATTTCTCTGTGATATTTCTGTAAGGTACTTGCCATTTTAGCTTGGGTGTAATATTTTTCTACTACTTGGAAATCTCATTTTTAATGAAATATTTGCTGAAGACCCATTTCTAGTCCCTAATTAGGCATGACAGATGGATATCTCTGGGACCACCATTTAGGAACTGCAAAACATATCATAAAAATACATAAAGAGGAAGAAAACTGCCTGAGAGCAGCCAGATTCTCCTCATTCCTCTACTTAGCAGTTTCATTCGATTTGGGGAATTCTCTAGGTCAAGAAAAATTAGGTGTGTGAACAAGAAATTTGACATTTTATTTCCAAACAATCCATCTGCAGAATCTGAATGTGACATGAAATCTTGCTTAATTAAAGAAAAGAACAAGTTAAATATAGTAGTTTGCAAATAATGAACAAGTGTTGGACTGTATTCTGATTCTGTTTAAAATGCAAAAGAGAAATAAAATATATGCTTAACTGCTTTAACTCTTTTAATTTTGTTTCCTGAAGCCATACATCATCTGTCTAGGTGATTGATGATATCATTTAAATTCAACCTTCCCCCCAAAAAATAGTCGATTAGGTTGCAAATATAATTGTCATACTTTCCACTTATGACAAGAAAAGGTAAGAAATGAATAAATTAGTAGTCCAACATTCCCCCTCAGGGAATCCTGTATTAATCTTTTTAAAGCAATGAGCAGTGTGGTGGACTCAGCATGGGAATGAGAACTATTTACTAGCAGTGTGACCTTGGGCAAATTGCTCAACCTCCTCCAGCCTCCTTCTCTTCATCTATAAAGTAGGGATAAAAACAGCAACAACAACAACTCAAAGGTTGTTTAAAAGAACAGGTTAAGATAGCAACCTTGAAAAGGCATTGTAAACCAAAACGACAACACCAATACCGGTTAATAATTAAAATTAAACCCTGGCATCCTTTTTTGTTTTTTATTTCACTTCTTTATAACCAACCCCAAATCTAGAGTATTTTTATTTCTCTTCTTTCTCCCAACGTGTAAGGGAAAGTATGAGAAACTATCATGTCCCTCTAAATTTTACTTCCAAATTTAAAGCATTAGTAAGTTCCATCTAATCAAATCAACACGCCTTGTTGAGCTTCTCATGTGTGCAGTGCATTGCATTAGGTACCATAAGGAGAGAGGAAAGGCAGAGGCATGTTCATTTATGGGACCTTATGAAATAGAGTCACATTAAGAAAAGCCTGACTTCAGTATAGATGGTGCTGGACATTTAAGTCATCCTGTTAAAAGGACTGAACCTTCTCTTTTTCTCTATCCCCTTGTGTTGGATTCTTCATTTTGCTTCTACAGACCCATCTCCCTGCTGTACCATTGTGTCCTTTGCCCCCTGGAGGCAGCTCTGTCTGGTTACATCAGTGGACCGCCTGGTGGAGTTCAGTGAACATGCAAGAGAATGGAAGTGGGAAGGAGGGTCATGTTGCAGTACTTCCCAGCCGCTTATGTGGGCTGGCTGTGTACTTCAGCTGAAGGCCACAGCCTCTCTGTTTCTATCCTGGCAATTACTCCTTTCTCCATCCTTGCTAACCTGGGGTGTTATGGTATCTGGACACTGTACCTCCTTCATGGTTTTCCTGGACCCTGAGCGCCATTAGCGATACTCTCTTTTAATAAGCTCTCCTCCAATGACTCAGTTTCAATGCTTTTCTATTTGCTGACAAGACCCTGACAGATACACCCGCCTACTCCCAACCTCCCACCCGCCTCTACCTACCCCCGACCCACTTCCAATTCCAGGTACTGCTTGGTTTGGTGTCTCTACATCAGTGTTTTTCAGACTCAGGAACTTGCAGGCCTCTGAAAATACATTTATGGACTCCAGGAGTCCACAGACAGGAGTGTGAAAAGCATTGGTTTATCCAGCATTCCAGCCCCACCCCGCAACGTAAGAACCCACCGGGTTATTTTCTATTTACAGGAATCTGATCTTGTTAGAAAGAAGTCACAATAACAATCATAGGTTATTGTTTGTTTTTATAATTTATTAGATAGCACAAAAGCCCAATAGTCTACAAAACCTAAGTTCTTAGGACTTAAAAAAAATATCAGAGAGAGTTTAATCTAGCACTTTTATTTTATAGTATAAATGAATGAACCCAGATTTAGAGAAGTTCAGTGATTTCCTCGAGATCATACAGCTTTCATCGGCCAAAGCTATAATCCACTTCCTGAGTCCTAATCCAATGTTATTTTCTGCCTGACATCTTACCCAACTTACACTATCTTATAGAGAAAATAATGAGACAGATCAATAAAATGTTGTGTACCTGAACAGGAAGACTTTTCTAAGAATCTGTTCCTAAAAGCAAGAGAAAAAATATAGACTTTTGAGACATTAGGGCTAGAAGATACTTTTAGCCTCTCCCTGAGATCACAGGCAGGGAATCTGAGCCCCAGAAAAGATCAATATCGTATGTTTCTCCTGTTTCCTGAAGTATTTTCATAACATTTTCTCCATCAATTTCAAGACCTCTCAGGGAACTTTGAATAATTTCACATCCAGAGTGTCTCCATAAATCTATCATTTTTCCTGATGATAAGATTTTAAGACTCAAAGAGGTGGTAAGATAGAGAATAACAAAAAAGCGAAATATGCCATCTGATGGAGAATATCTCAAGAGCTAACCTGTACATTGAAATATGAGTTAGTTAGGAGTTTTCTTTATACTAATATGATGGCAACTGACAAAGGCTCTCTGAAAGAGGACACCCTCGACCAGTGAGCCCACAAAGTCAAGGTACCTGCGATGAGGCACTGTTCCATCAACATGTACGCTGGTGCTGACATTTGCCCAGGACGCCATCACCAGTGCAAGACATTCAGGATGAAGTTTTCAATCTCTGTCTGAGGAAGGAGCGGCTGCCATTCAACCCACAGGAACCCTTTCTCAGTGTCAAAAGATGCCGTTAACTCTGAGCTGGCATCATTTTTCATCTTAAAGAGGATATTAAATAAGTAGAGTAAATTCATACAGGTGAGCCAACATGTACTAGCCATAAAACAGCACATTGTTCAGGTTGAATTCCTTTATTAAGGCTTATTCTGTGAGTCAACTGGGCAATAACTTTGCCAAATTGTTTAAGCTCTCTACTGAGGAAGGCCCCCCCTATGATAAAATCAGCTCCAATCTTCTTCTTCTGCCCTTATGGAGTGGTACGTTGGAATGGGACAGAGACCCTGGAGTTTTGTTCTTGGATGTCCCTTTCAGACAACCCAGGGCTACTCATCCCTGAGGTCTGGTCATCACCCTCTGCTCACCTCTGGAACAGGAGGGCCTCTTTGAACACAGGCATTTTGCTTAGTCAGGTTAGAGCTTCTCTCTAAGAAAACAAGAGATGGGAGGGGGAAAAAAAAGGTAAAGCGTCTCCGAGTCAGAGATCCTATTGAGGAAATTCAAGGACTGGATGGATGATTCCCCAAATCCTTTCCAACTTTCTAATCCTCTGGTGTAGAACCACAACAAATGTCTCTGCCATGGTCTGCAGATTGATTACAGCTGAATGTAGTCCATAGTGGTTTGCTGCAGAATAATCTAGACTTCTGAGTTTCACTGCAAAACATTTCTGCCCCTCCTTCTTCCCTCCACCCTCCATCCCAAATGGCAGTGCTATGACTTTCCGAGACTTACCTGGCCAAGAGAGGGCCCTTTAGGATGGTAGAGGACTTCTCAGGCCTGTCCTGTTTGAACCCCCCAAATTCGTCGCAAAGCTAGAGAGAGTCCAGAAATGAAGCCCATGGAGCCTGCTGGAGTATTTTACCCAATTTACTACAGAGCGAGGGCCTTGAATTCATAGCCCTGGGTCTGAATGTTGGTGTAATCTTAGCCCAATGGAATAACCTCTCTGAGCGTTAGCGCTCTCATCTAGAAAACTAAGCGTAGATATTTACCCAGTGGGGTGGATAAAGGGTTAAAAGAGATAATGTATGAGGCCTGCACTGAAGTTCAGCTTCATCCCTGGGGTTTAGCAAAATGTGGTATCTAGCTTCAACTTTGGCCTTGATCTTTGGAAGGTATTAATAGCCAACTTACCTACTTCATCATCATTTCTGGCATTCCCCACCTTGAGGGTCATCAGTGATCGCGTGCTCTCATCAGTTACACAAGATCAATATGGCCCACAGCAAGACTGGCAATAAAAGCAAGCGTTTCTATTCAGCTTCATCATTAATGTACGAATATTCACCTTTTAGCATAGGTAAGTTATACCTGACCCTTCTCTGTTTCTCTACCTGACGCCTATGACTACCTGAAGATAATACAACATTTATGTTTTCTATACATTGTATGTCTCCCTAACTAGTATGCAAGCTACACCAGAGCAGGAATTGATTTAGTTTGTTCACTGCAGCATCCCCAATGTCTAAAAACAGTGCTAGCCACTTCATAGGCACTTAATAAATTATTGTTGAATGAATGAATATGCAACAGATCCTAATTTCTATCCTCATACTCAAGTCTGCGAGAACAATCATTTTCTTTATTTTTCCATAATTGGACTTAGCTGCTCTTCACCAGACTAGCAGTGTAAGATTCAGCTCCATGTTTCTATGGCAGGGTCATCCATCACAGCTGAGGTCTGGGGGCCTTATATAGTATCGAGGTGTTGGAGGGTGGGCAACACATCCTCCCAGTCATCTTTCCACGTGAACACCCACAGAAATATGCCCTCTGGTTGCCTCTGAGTCATTCGTCCTCCTCCCCCAGACTTCTCTGGGTTTAGTGGCCCTCTCGCTCTTTCTCTGCTACTTCTAGGCCATCATTCTGCAGCTCCCAAGCTATATTGGAACTCTGAGTATCTAAATGTTCATTTCACCTACACAGCACAGTCATTTCTCTTCTGGAGCCCTGTCACTTACCCAGGACTCTACCTAGGAAAGGGATAAGAGAACTTCTGTTTTCAGATCCGACAAACCAATCTGGGTTTTCCAGTAGTTGCACCCACCTTGGCCTGGGGCTGGGTCCAGAGAACAGAGCACACAGAACTTCTTTCTTAGGGGCTCATCCATGCTTCTTGTCTGACTGTCTTCTATCTCTAGTGACAGATTTTTTTCCCCACTCTTCTTTGGACAGTCAGAATCTGTGCTTTTGAAACTCAAAAGCCAGGAATAAATTTCCTTTTCTCTGCTCTATGTACCCACTTTCTTCTTCTGTGCCAGTGAACACAGACAAGTTTAGCTGATCAAAACGTGGGAGAAGGGTCAAGACATAAAAACAAATATGAGGAGAAAACAGTTATTAGCATTTCCAAAGCATCACACACACACACACACGCACGCACGCACGCGCGCGCGCGCACACACACACACACACACACACACACACACAGTAAATTTAAAAAACCAGTCCAGTTGTTTAAGCCTCTCAGTGAAAATCTCCAGCCTTCTCTTATTTGGCAAATGGCAGATCAATTTATATAAGAGCTCTCAAACCCTCCTTCTAATAAGTTTGTCTAGGACATGCCAATAGTATTTATAAATAGACACAGTACCAAACTCCTAATATCTGGGCGCCATATCGGGTAGCAGGCCCCCTGCTTAAGCATCACCTACTCTGAGAAGCCTTGCCTGCCCCCCCAAAAAAGTCACCAGTCCTTTCTTAGTGTCTCTCACTGTATCCTATTGCATTAATTCACTGAAGTCAGACTAGAAGTTGCAGAAAACTCAGGAGAACAGTGGCTTAAACAAAAGATATGTTTATTTTTCTCTCATGATATTTGAAGGTAAGAAGCCCAAAGCTGGGCTTTGCCCCATAATCACCAAGGATCTAGGTTCAGGGGTAAATCTGCTTTGCTCCTGCCTCACCCCCTCCCTACAGGATATCTTCCTCAGGTCCAAGATAGCAGCTTCTGCTCCAGCTATTACATTCCAGGTAGCAGAAAAAGAAAAGCAGACAATGAAGGAATATCCCTTAACCTTCAGGAAACATCCCAGATGGTGCACACAGAGGCCCTGCTTATCTCCCACTGGCTGTTACTTAACTGCAAGGACATAACTACTTGTCAACTGGAGTTTGTAAAGTAGTATTTTAGCTGAAGGGCAGCGTTCCCAGAAAAATTTGGGCTTCTCATTTGTAAGAAGGAACAGATGTGTACTACAAGGCAGCTAGCAGTTTCTTCTACTGCTTGTTGTAAAATGGTTACCACACTTGTTTACCTGTTTTATCAATCACATAGTAAGTTTGTTGAAGAAAAAAAAACACAAAACAAAACAGTGTCTCATTCGTCTTTCTTCCCCAGGTTCTAGCACAGGGTAGACTGGAGTTACACTCAATGTTTATTAGTAAAGGAGAATTTGAAGCCCCTATAATGGAAGGCACTTGATAGATGTAAACTCTAGGTCTTAATTAAAATACAAAACAAAACCCAATAAAGGTATGTTTAAGAAGAACCTGTTTCCATCCCATTTTATGAAAAATAGGAAAGAGGCTCAGAAATATTAAGTAACTTACACAGGATCTCAGGTCCTGTGAGTGGCAGAGGTTGGACTTAAAAGAAAGTACTGGGCTTCCCTGGTGGCGCAGTGGTTGAGAGTCCGCCTGCCGATGCAGGGGACACGGGTTCGTGCCCCGGTCTGGGAAGATCCCACATGCCGCGGAGCGGCTGGGCCCGTGAGCCATGGCCGCTGAGCCTGTGCGTCTGGAGCCTGTGCTCCACAACGGGAGAGGCCACAACAGTGAGAGGCCCGCGTACCGAAAAAAAAAAAAAAAAGAAAGTACTGACTGACTCCAAAGTCACAGTCTTTGTATTATGTGGGCTCCTTTACCTACTGCTTGTAGCCTTTCCTTACCTGCCACTAATGTGACAGTACCAGGGGTTATTTATGAACCTTGGTTTATTAACCTGTATCATCATCACTCCAGTGAACGAAATGATTTGTAAAAGCAGTGCATCCCAGCTCTTGAGGGTGAAAGCTTAGTACATCTCCCTTACTTATGATGAAAACCCTTCCCCATTCGATCTCACACCATACCATCTACTCCAACCATTCCTTCACTCTGAGCCTTACTCCAAAAGCCAACTTGTAAAACCATGTTCTGCTCTGCCTCGATGACTGCTTACTTCCTTTGCATGGAGTTTTGCTCAGCCTAGTATCTTGAGATGAGGAGGGATTCAGTACCTGGACCACCAAGAGTGACGATTATAAAGTCCCTTCTTAGCCAAGATCTCTGCCCCATTTCATGAGATTCTGATTGCTGTCCCTGGCTCTTGTCATTGCTATGGTCACAAAAACAGAGATTCTCACAGCCTCCTTCTCTCCATCTTGACAGTGACTTAAAATAGTTTACTATCTAAAAATCTATTCCCCTAATCCACTGATTTAGTGTATTCTATTCTACTCATATAACACAAACTATTTCCAAGCGTATGTAACCACAAAATTATATCTCTATAAACCCTCTAACCCAATACATTTTATATGCTTATTAATTACACTAATAAAATTTCCTACTGATCTATATTACCCATCACATCACACTATTTTCCTCTCTAACAGAGAAATTCTTAAACACTTTAGCATATGACTATACAACCAGAATTAGTCACAGATCAAGATTAGTATATAAGGTCTTTGGAGGGGTGAACTAACTGTATGTCTTAAATGTCTATACTCTCTGACCCTCACCTTGCTGTGCATCATATCAGCGCTCACTTATTTCTCAGATTGATCCACATGGGAGAGTAAAGTCTAGAGCCAGTTGAATCAGGCTGGCTCTAGATAATCCACTGGGTTATTTTCAGCAACAAATTATATTCTCATATGAAAACAATATTATGGTCTTATGGTCAATAATGCTGAGTTCCTTGTCTTCTTTCCAAAATAGATCTTTTCAAGAAACCAATCTGACTTAGGAAAAGAGGGTTTTACCCATGTTTGGGTCCTACATTTTCTGACCAAGCCAGGTGGCTAATGAATAGCATTTAAAAAAATTTGTTTTTACCAGAATAGCAAACTGCCCAAGGGTAGACATTTCTCATTTTCCTCAGGACGTGTTTATGAGAGCCCTGCCAGCATCTCACCAAACCTTGGAATACAGCCAGGGAGGGACAAGTGCCAATACCACTGGCATCCCCGAGGCACAGAGTTGAGGCACAAATTTCAGGTGATTTCAAGGGACTGGAACCTGGGATAGATTTGCAAATCCTAAATTTCATTTTTTTTAATTTTTAAAAAAATATTTATTTAGACTGTGCTGGGTCTTAGTTGCAGCATGTGGGATCTTTAGCTGTGGCACGCAGACTCTTAGTTGCAGCGTGAGGACTCTTAATTGCAGCATGTATGCGGGATCTAGTTCCCTGACCAGGGATCGAACCCAGGCCCTCTGCACGGGGAGCATGGAGTCTTACACACTGGACCACCAGAGAAGTCCCTGCAAATTCTAAACTTTAGAAGAAGAATTTTAAACCATAAACCAATTCTATTTTAACTAAATTCAAGAAATATGCACTGACTGCTTACTACACACCAGGAGCAGTACTAGGCACCTGGGACACACAGATGAGAAGACACACTTTTCACCCTCAACAGGTTTACAGACTAAGGAGGGAGACAGAGCCAGATGCAATTAGCTGATGCTCGTCATACTGTGCCATGCGTTCCAATAAAGCCCAAGGAATAAAAACAAAAACAAAAATAAGAATACAAATATAAGATTGACTGATATTTGCTGGTGCCTACTGTGAGCTCTAAATGCATTATCTCGTTTATTCCTCTTGGCACCCAATAAGGTCTAAGTCAGTACTCAGCATTTTGCAAACAAGGAAATGCTATTGGGATGAGCAGAAGAGAATAACAAATTCTGCCTTCAGGCATTGGGAAAGGCTTCACCGAGAAAGTAACATTTGTTGGAATCATCAAATCTGGTTCCTCCTATAGCCCCCAGCAGGCAGCGATGGAATTTCATAATAAAGTCACTGACAGAAATTACGTACTTGGGGATTCCAATGCAATTGCTAATGGGGAAACTGCCTATACTAGATGACTAAATATGTTGTTCTGGGTCATTAAAATTGTATTATGCATATGCTGAGGTTGGGGATGGCTAAAACGTTATAGAGAGCTGCTAATCTGACCACTAGACCATGTTCAGTAAATTTGTTCAGGGATGAGCCAGAGTTAAAAGTATAGATCCAGCTGTAAATAAGGAAATAATTGGACTGCCTGCATCAGCTGATGAAAATCTGTGGCCAGCTGGAACATTTTTAAAATTTTATTTTTCATGAAATATTTCATACATTCAAAAAATTATGTCTAGTGAATAGCTAAGGTATAAAGAATGATTGGCTGACCATCCATGTGCCCAAGCCAGCGTAAGAAATAGAAAATGACTAATTATGGCACAGCCCCTGATATCCTTCCCCATTCGTTTTTCCTATTTCCCTGACTCCCCACCAAGAATTATGGCTTTTAAAAATAGTTTATTATAGATGCACTTTAAAAAATAGTTTATCATATATAACCATACATGGTTACATATATAACCCAGAAATATATGCTACTTATTTTTGTACATTTGAACTTTATTAGGTGAACTCTGTGTATCCTTTTGTGATTTGCTTTCTTCACTCGCGTTATGCTTTGGTTCCCATGCATGTTGAAGCAGGCAGTTGTATTCAACCATCTTCACTACTATAGTATGCAAAGTATTGATCCATTCTCCTGGCAATGGACATTTGGATAGACATTTGTGTAAACCCAGGATGAACATTGTTATACACTACGCACACGAGCAAGAATTTCTCTACAGTATACACCTAAGAAAGAAATTGCTAGGTAATATGTTTTCTTTAAGTTTAAAAAAAATAATGGCAAATAATTTTCCAAAGTGTTTGTACCAATTTATACTCTTACAAGGTCTACGTGTCTCTCATTCTCATCACAACTAGTACTGTCCAGCCTTGCCAGTCTAATGGGTATAAGACACTAATTCACTGGTGTTTTAATTTGGATTTCTCTGGTTGCTAATTAAGTCGAATATTTTCTTCATATATTTACTAGCATCAGGGGCTCTTGTTCTGTGAAATGCCTTTTTCCTGTCTTTTGCTCATTTCCTTTTAAGTTTTCTTTTTATCTGTCTTCTGGTAAACATAAAATTTTATGTTAAGGTAATCCAATTTATTTCTTTTTCCTTTATGGTTTATATTTTGTGTGAATTGTTTAAAAATGCTATGTCCCTACCTGAGGTAAAGATTTTATCCTATATTCTCTCTTACAGCTTTAAAGATTTCTTTTCACTATTAAACTTCTAAGTCACCTGAACTAGACTTGTTTAAAATATGAAGCCGAGTTCCAACTGTACTTGTTTCCAAAGGAAGAGCCAATGGTCCCAGCACCATCGATTGCAAAGCCTATTTTTTCCCACTTGGTTTGCAATGTGAGCTCTATATATGTCAGGTGTCTATGTATGGGTGGGTCTGTTTCTGACCCTCTCTTCTGTTTAAGTGATCTCTTTATGTACCCATACATCAAGCTAATATAAAGCATTAAAATAAATCGCTACAGTCCTAGGTCAAGTTACGCCACATTTTTCTTTTTTCAAGCTCCTCTTGGCTGTTTGCTTGCCTTTTCCACGTATTCACTTTGGATGCTATCTATCAAGTTTTATCAACAATTCAATTGCTATGTTAACAGATCAATTATGGGAGACCTGATCATATCTAGCAATGTGTCATGTCTCCATTTATTTAGGCCTTCTTTCTACATAAAAGTCAGACAGCTTTTGTTAAATTTATTCCTTGGTGTCAATTTTTTGTTGCTATTTTTAGACATTTCATGTAAAACACTTTATAACTATTGGTTTCTAATTTATGACTATGCAACTGACGTTTAAGAATTGATCTTATACCTAGCAATCTTCCTAAACTCTCCTAATGTATTGTGTGTGCGAGTGTGTATACCTGTATATACATTAGATCTTCTACTTGGGCAATTTTCATGTCATCTCTGAATAATCAGTTTTGTTTATTTATTTCCCCTCATCGTAACTTTTCTTTCTTTTTCTTGCCTTACTCCAGTGGCCAAAGACTCTAGTACAACACTGAATAAATTCATAACATGTGATTTCCAAAATTGGAATAAATCAATAACTTCTTGCACAGGATTCATGCTATTATTTTTGAACTCATTCCAGTGTTGGTATATGTGCTGCCAAAGTGAGAGAGCTAAACTCAGCTCCCTCGGGTGGCAGCTGGCCCCTCCTGGGTAGACATGCAGGGACCTGAGGAGATGACTCCACAGATGAGCTCTGCTTTCTGAGTGAGAGGCTGTTTCCAGGGCAACGAGTTTGAGCCTTTGGACCAGAATCAGCCCTTTGACCATATCTCCCTCTAGCCCACCTCCTTGAATAAAATCTCATTAGAAGCCGTGACATTTGTCTGTTTTCTCTTAGTTCAACTACCTTGAAAAGTGAGGCAACGTTTCTGTCACAAGTTGAGCAGTAGGAGATCCCAGGCAAATGCAATATCAATCCTCCAGAGGACAAAATTTGCATTAGGTACTAATATACTTGATTATCTTGCCAGCCCCAGATGTGTCATCTTTATTACCTAAGTAACCAAGTGAACGTGCCTAGGTTTTTCAGCATGAAGTCTCTTACCTTTCCTTCTAAATTCCTATTACGGAAATTGGAATTTCAGCTTCCAGTGGCAGATTTGGGTCCATGCTACTTTTTTCTGGCTCATGAAAATGAAATTGAGCATTCAGTGTAAACTCTGCTGGATATTTAATCTATAGCATAAACAGGGACACTGACAGTGAAAAGGAGTGCTAAATAAATGTCTGAGCACAGGTATAAACTGGGACTCTCCTGAAAAGCCCAGGGTATACAACCACTTCAGCTATGCTGTTTTCATAAGTGCCCTTTCTTTCTCTAGCTCCTCTCTGCTGCAGTGTTTCTTCCTGTCATGTCTCATATCTAATTCAAATGTTTCTCAGTTCTATTTTGCAAGGGATTCACCCAACCGCCATCCAGTCTACAGTTCACTTGGAAACCATGAAACCGCAAATGAAGTATAGTTTTAGTACCTCATGGAAAACGATTTGAAAGAAAAACTGATTGACCTCAAATGCTGTCTTTCACATCCTTTGTAGTGTTGCAGTTAAGGGTCTAATCTTCTCACCTGTACTTTACTTTCTAAATTACATTATCCAAATTTCCTGTTACAGTGGACGGCATGCATTATCTAACACATATATACACACAAAATATAACGTAAATGATGTATTTGTCCTTGATCAGGGAAATTTGCTGTAAACAGTACCACATCAAGATGCTCTTTGGTATACTTTTGTGCTTTACTGGTGACACTCAGAGGAAAGCACTTCAGTTGTTTTCAAAGAACATTTAAATAGGTTTCCAGCTTATTCTGCCAACCTGACAGGCCTCCTGGGCAGCTTGTCCCTGAAAGCCTCTGCCAAGCCAACATCATTCTACACCAGAGTTATCATTTACTAATTGCATTTTAATTGGTTTCACCTATTGCCAGCTAACAAGAGGAGATGACCATTAAGTGTGGTTAGATATTAACTTGAAAGAGAATGGAGTAGGAATTACTCCAATTGAAGAACTGGCTTATCTGAAACATAATTTAAGTTCCACAAACCACATTTATTGATACTCCAAATAGTCTTCTAATGGTCTCCCGTTTTATATTTGCATAAGAAATTAAAATGTTTAGGGACTTCCCTGGTGGCACAGTGGTTAAGAATCCGCCTGCCAATGCAGGGGACACGGGGTTCGATCCCTGGTCCGGGAAGATCCCACATGCTGCGGAGCAGATAAGCCCGTGCGCCACAACTACTGAGCCTGCACTCTAGAGCCCGTGAGCCACAACTACTGAGCCCATGTGCTACAACTACTGAAGCCCGTGCACCTAGAGCCCATGCTCTGCAACAAGAGAAGCCACCGCAATGAGAAGCCCGGGCACCGCAGAAGAGAGTGGCCCCTGCTCGTTGCAACTAGAGAAAGCCCAAGCGCAGCAACAAAGACCCAACACAGCCAAAAATAAATAAATAAATTTCTATTAAAAAAAAGAAATTAAAATGTTTATCTGTCATGAAAGATGGCTCTAAAGAGCTAGATTCAAACCTAGCACTGGGTCGAGTCTTACAGGTAAGTGGAGAATGAGAAGTTCACAAAAAGGCAAATGATAATAATAATGAACATTTATTACATTCCTACCATGTGTCGGGTTCTTATCAAGAGCTTAATAGCTATTATCTCATTTAATCTTCATACCCCAGTGATGTTGGTACTATTGTTATCTCCATTTTACAGACGAGAAAACGGAGTGACTTTCTTGAGGCCATAGCATGGAGTGGTAGAGCTGGGATTTGATGCCGGAACTGGTGCCCTTGAATACCCCAGGATACAATAAGGCTTGTTGTGTGTATGCATTAAGTGCCAATCCTCCGATGCTTGCCTTCAGAATCTCTTGCCACCAGATTCTGCAGAGGTACCCAGCATGCCTGACATGCTGTACCCATGCTCCTTGACTATAGTAAGATACAAACTTATTTATCATCCCTACATCGATTCATTCACCAAAAATGTATGCTGCTACAGCTATACAAAGAAGAGAGTCTCGCTTTCAGACTGTGATAATAAAGGAAAATATCACAGGTGAGGCTACAGTTGACCTATTCTAAAAGTGAGGATGGGAATCTTTCCAAGTTAGAAGAAATAGAATGCGACAAGAGGCAGAGTTTGGAAAGCAGAAGGATTGCTTGGAAACATGGTGGTTCAATGTGGACACAAGATAATATCCTGTGATAGGAAATCCATTTGGAAAGGTAAGTTGGGCCAGATCATAGAAGTTATCAGATTAATTCAGGCAGCCACACACATCCCAGAAAGACCTATGGTTCCTTAGAGTCAGGGGCTGTGACATTCATCTTAGTGACTCCCTCTCCTACACAGGGCATTGCATGGTGTCTAGCTCATTACACTTATAAATATGCTAAACATATAAGGAAATAAAGTATCAGTCTTGCCAAGGCAATATGCTTTTTAAAAACATGGATCAAAAGCTTAAGTGAGAGGAAATACATTCAAGTGGCGTAGTGGGGCTCCCTTAAGAAAATAGTAAAGAGTTTAAGGAGTTAGCAGCATCTCACTAGAACTCCTAAAACTGCATGAACTTATAGTAGCTAACATTTTCTGTGCTTGTGTTGTGTGCTACCCAGTGTCCTTGGTGTTACATTCAGCATCTCACTTAACCTCCACGATCCCTATGAATACAAACAATTATTATTACCAGTGTTCATTCAGGGATACTGGGGGCCATTAGTAATCTGTGTCACATTGAACTAAAATTAGTGTGTAAGCAGAATTTATAGAAGCCTCTAACTTAGGATTCTATTAAGTCTGACCACTCTTCAAGGCTTGGCAACACTAGAAATCTTATTCTACGTGGACATACCCATAGTTAAAACTCCCACTGTTTAGAGGAAGAAAGCTTGTTATTAGAATATTATTCGTGTGGTCTTGATTGATCAGGGTTTTCAACAGGTGCTATGCTTGCTTTTCAACTACTATTCCTTTAGTTTCATTATTTTTGCTTCAGTGTTGATGGGTTAATAACTCTTCGGTGGGGGCTATAATTTTTCAGGAACTAACATGGAAGAGCTTGAGTATGGTGCTTATTATTTTGTGTTTCTCCAATTTTTTTTGTTACCATAGAGTTTCTTTTTTTTTGTTTTACACTAGAAAGTGGGAACAGGTAGGATAGATGAATCAAGAAATCTTTTGTTCCACCTAAGCAGGCAGCAGTCAAAAAAATAAAAGGGAAAAACTGACCTAAAAGAGGAATGCTAAATAAATGTCGTCGGATCATCCTGCCCCCGCTCTCAGATCTGACACCTCTAAGCAGTCACAGCACTTTCTCCCACTGAGCTAAGATGCAGCTTCAGAATCCTTCCTAACACAGCATTCAGATAGCATGTGCGCAGAGGAGTCAAACCCTATTTGCAATCTTTATCCTATAGCTATACTCTAATCTTTGATTGGAAAAGAATCTGTGACATAATTACAGCTTATAAGGTATTATTTTGGGTGGCATGCACAGGGCTATTCAACATCATCAACATCGTCACTCACATAGGCATGTTTAGGCATCATGCTAAGGGCTTTATAGATTATCGCATTTAGGCCTCCCAATAACCATCTGAGGCAAGGACAACCGATCCCTACTTTGTGACAGTTCTGTAGTCTCAGAGGTGAATCGTATTTCCAAGCTCCTGACTTGACAGCCCCCAAATCCTAACAACTAATGGCTTCTTAGTCTTTGGGCAAAAAAGGAGTCGCTAGAATAATGCTCTGGAAAATCTTCAAATAACAAATATCTAAGTGATCCTGAAAATATGTGAATGCAAGTGCCATGAAAAAAGTATACATTCATGAAAGATAAGAAGGCTGTGTAGTGGAAGTTTTGAAAGGTGGACAAGGTTAGAGCTGACATAGAGCCTCTAGATAAAATATAAAGAATATTCTGCAAGAGTATTCATTCAAGGGAATGCGACAGGTACTTTCACCGTGCTTATTCTCCACAACTGCCTGGGGGGTGAGTGTTATTAGCCACTTCTACAATAAACGATATTCAGTGAGATGAAGTTACCTTTCAAAGTCTCACCTCTAGGAGCCCGGATTCAAATGGGGTTGAATCCAAAGCCTGGGCCCGCCCTGATGAGGCAACCTGAGAAGCAAATCAGTATCAGCCTTAAATGATGTTTGATTGGGCTCAGAAAGCACTGACACTGAAATTCAAAGCCACTGGATCCTACATTTGGAGACTGGCCGAAGTCTGTGATAGACTCAAGAACCAGATCTAAGTAACCTTTAGGGTTAGGTACTGAGATGGAAAACAGAGTTAGCCACACATTTGAACACTCTCTTATCCAATAGCTTTTCATTTTAATCCAATATTTCTTCTCTCCACTAGGACAAACTCTTTTCCTTTCTCACCTGCTGTGCAGGTGCCAAGGGCTGTCATCATTCACTTTACCCCACTGTAGTGTCATCAGGCAAATAATGCCAGTGATTATTTCTGTTCACTTGCCAGAGAAAATGTATCAGGAAATGTCAACCTTCCATTTCTCATCTTGAAGACGACAACATTAAACAAGAACCGAAATTCACACAGGTGAACCCATCTGTGCTAAGCATAGAAGCACACGGTCCTTACGATGAATTATTTCAGCATTTAAGCTTTTGGAGTCACATGGCCAACTTGGCCCAATTATTAACGTGTTGGGTGTTTTTATGTTCTCTCAGAAAAAGACAATTCAGAAGGAAGTTCTCACTCATGCATGCCCTCTTAGCATCTTAAATTTAAATCTCAGGTTTCAGTGGCTCAGATCTTCCTGACATTTTGAAAGTAATTGGGGGCTGGAGACTTTGCATTCTTTTTCCTTCTTGTAATTCACTAAAAAACATGTGTCGGGCTTCCCTGGTGGCACAGTGGTTGAGAGTCCGCCTGCCGATGCAGGGGACACAGGTTCGTGCCCCGGTCCGGGAGGATCTCACATGCCACGGAGTGGCTGGGCCCGTGAGCCATGGCCGCTGAGCCTGCGCGTCCGGAGCCTGTGCTCTGCAACGGGAGAGGCCACAACAGTGAGAGGCCCGCGTACCGCAAAACAAACAAACAAACAAAAAATGTGTGTCTCCTATTAACCCGCCAACCATTAGGCAGCTCCTAAATCAAATATGCTTCCTCGTTGCTCCCTATCTGCCGGGATAATAACATTGATCAAACTTCATTGAAATCTCACTTAGTTGATGGTACAGATATTGCAGGGAAGTGGAATACCACTAGGAGGTTCAGGATTGGGAACCTGTTACTTTTCCTATGGCTCACTTTGCCATAATCTAAAAGGAAATTGAGGGCAATATCCTTCCCTTCATATTTCTTTAAATGGAGTACGATTTATACACTAACAAAAAATTTGTAAATTCTTCTCCTAGCAAGCAAATTAAAATAAAATTACTTTTATAGGTATTTAAGGAATATATTGCTAAATTTTTATTTTAGTATTACATTCATAATAATTAATATCAGTCTTTTCAGAATTATTTGTCAACCTTCCATTTTATATTATGTATAATAAGGCTCAAAATTAGGAGCTTAAACATAAAAATTAGACTTAACCATAATTACCCAACTTCTTATCCCCTAAATAAATATGTTCTTTAATTATTTTTCTTCTCACAAGAGTAATACATGCTTCTTGAATGTCATGCAAGTTTTTCTAAAAGCAAAATAAAAAATATTTTAATGTTTAATGTTGTCTTGTTTCACCCACAGTCCACTATCTGGAGTTAAGCTCTGCTAATATTTTAATGTAGATGTCCCTGACTTTCATCTTTCCCTGTGAATTAACATATAGATTATGTATTTATTGGATGTGGGCAAAGGAAACCCAATTGAAGGAATTAATGTAAAAGGGCAGGGGGATTTACAATAAGCATAGTAAGACGTCTCCCTGAACTGACAAGAAGGAAGGCAGCCAGGTCTTAGACACAGACTAAAACACGGCAGCGAATTGGAAAAATCAGTTCCCTCCATCCTTCACTCTATTTCCTCATCCTGTTGCAGAAAATGACAAGTACCAACATCTTGTGATTTTAAATTCCCTCTATTCAAGCAAGCAGCCAAACGGAGACTGAACATTCTTGGTCAAGTCCCAAAGCTCCTTGGGAAGGTTAAGATTCTTAAAAGAGTCCATCCTGATCAAAGTGGCACACATGTCCCAGCAACATGGCTGCTTCCTTTGTAACTGCATGCTTGGGTTGAAGGACAGTAACCAGAAGGGAGAAGTCACAGTGAGCCACAGATATCCACTAGCAATAGTTCTAATATTTTTATTTTGCAAAAGCAAAAGATAAACCATACATATTATTCTATAACTTGCCCCCTCACTTAATACATGTTGGCCAATGTTCAAATAGGCTTCCTTTATTCCCCCTTTATTTTTTTATTGATGACACTTTCTCTGCATATTTGTTTCCCTAAAACCATGTTTCCCAATCATTTTTACATTATGACACACACAGATGAAAATTAATACTTCTGTTTCACACTCAGAAAACTGGAGGAAATATGAAGACATATATACAGGGCTTGGTGCAAAATATATTTCCTTTGTATTATAAAATTATGATTAAAAATAAAATAGAAAAAAGTAAAATTGAGGAACATTTAAAATACTGAATTTGTATAAAGCTTCCAAATAAAATAGTCTCAAGGTGTTTAATTAAAAACTAGCTTGCTTCCATACTCTTATTTGTGTCTTATTTATATCAGAGTTTATGCTTAAAATAATAATACAAAAGTCCTGATGAAGAATTTTTCATGCTGATATTTTCAAATTCTTTAATAGGGACCATCAGTGAGAAACTTTGCACAGGTTGGTGATAAAAAAAATGTAAAGCACTTTTACTATTACTCAAAAACGTACACATTTAGATTACATTTAAAGAAACTAGCAGCTCTTTCATTTACCTTTTAAAGTAATATTGAAATTTCTTGTGATAATGGGAATAATTTTGAATCCATTGAAAATTTCCATATTAATTATTTCAAAATAATGACAATGCTCTACTTTTCAGAATGAACATATATCCTTGAAGAGGCCATCTTGAAGCTGGCTAAGTTGCCACTAAAGAGGCATTCTGCCACCGATGAACAGAAGTTTTTGGATATATGTGAAAACAGGGAGCTGTGCCCAACCCGATGTCCCCACACTGGGCCAGTTTCTCCTGGAGCTAGTGTGGTTCCCCTGACCACATCTGGTTATTTTAACACTGTCTGCTGAAAGAGGGATCCAGGATGCACAAGTATCTCTTCAACTGTGCTCTGCACAGCATGGTGGAGCAGATGTTAAATGAGGAAAGACACAGCCACCCTGTGGGGACCAAGGGGCACCATCAGACCACTTCACCCTTCAAGAAGCCCTGGACCAGGCAGCTCCAGGTCAAAGGCTATGGGACTCCAACAGCCCCAGGCTTGGTCAGCCACCCCACGGTCAGAGGAGATCTTTAGCTGGAGGCTGTAATCCATTTATAGCACCTTGGCACAAGTTGTGATCTAATGACATGGAAGATTTATTCATTTTATCTACTAGGACAATGGTTTTCAAATTTTGTTCTATGAGCTCCAGGATTTTGTTCCAGGGCCTTAGAGGTCTTGGAAGTGAAAGGGAAGCCCAAGGATTAGAGTTCTGGGTTTGCTGCCCTGTCTCAACAAGAGCAGGTGTCACTGTGACCTCTTTTACATTTAGGTACGTGGGTGTGTGTATAGGGAGAGGGGAAGATTTCAACTGCTAAAAACAAAAAGATTGGGGCTTCCCTGGTGGCGCAGTGGTTGAGAGTCCGCCTGCCGATGCAGGGGACACGGGTTCGTGCCCCGGTCCGGGAAGATCCCACATGCCTCGAAGCGGCTGAGCCCGTGAGCCATGGCCGCTGAGCCTGCGCGTCCGGAGCCTGTGCTCTGCAACGGGAGAGGCCACAACAGTGAGAGGCCCGCGTACCGCAAAAAAAAAAAAAAAAAAAAACAAAAAAAAACAAAAAGGTTTTAACCTACAGGACTATATTGGTGTTCATCTTTAAAATTTTTAAAATCATATACAAACACATATTTCTATTAACATCAAACATGAAACAGTATACTTCCTCCTATAAAATGTGAAATTTCACATCCCCCTTTACCAGCCAGTTTTTGTTGAAATCATCTAGGACTTTAGATCTCAATCTTTTTAATACATTTTGACATTATGTATCTTCTCCTTCCCTTTATTTTTGACATTTGCTGAAAGTTTCATAACTAAATTAGCAATAGTAATCTAAATTTAATGCTATTTCACTGGTTCCACCTTTCACTACATTTTCTTTTATAAATCTTCCTGATTTCTAAATTCTTTATTATGATTAATTTCTTGGCTCACTGGAGCACTTATTCAATAATTTTTTTCAGGAAAGGTACACTAACAGTATGCGTTCTGAAGCCTTGCACATTGGAGATTGTTTTCCTTCTACTCTTCCATATGAAGGCTAATGTGTCCAGGGCTAGAATTCTGGGAACACAACATTTGCTCCTCGAAATTGCTTCAAAAAAAGAGAAAGGAAATCTACACTCTAAGCTGAAACTTTTCACAGCAGTCATTATGTGGACAGTGTTGCATTGTTTTCTTCCAGTGTTCGTTTTTTTTTTTTTTAACTTTATTATTTTTATTTTATTTTTATTACTCTGCATTGACTTAATATACCCAACTCATATATTTACACCAACTTTCAACATGAAATTAAATTTGTTTACATAAAATCATTTCGGCTCTAATAAAACTGTAAATGGAAGAGTTTTGATCTCAGCTGGATTATTTTCCATTATAACGAATGCTTCCCTTGAATCTGCATGCTTTAAAGCACTGATAAATCATTGAATTAAGAAACTTTGCCCTGATGTATCTAGTCATTTTAATTAATTCAACTCTAAGATTCAAATTTTTCTTCCACTTAAAAATATTTTTCAGGACTTCCCTGGTGGCACAGTCGTTACGAATCCACCTGCCAATGCAGGGGACACCAGTTTGATCCCTGGTCCAGGAAGATCCCACATGCCGTGGAGCAACAAAGCCCGTGCACACAACAGCTGAGCCTGTGCTCCAGAGCCCGCGAGCCACAACTACTGAGCCCGTGTGCCACAACTACTGAAGCCGCACACCTAGAGCCCATGCTCCGCAGCAAGAGAAACCACCACAATGAGAAGCCTGCGCACCGCAATGAAGAGTAGCCCCCGTTCGCTGCAACTAGAGAAAGCCCACATGCAGCAATGAAGACCCAACACAGCCAAATAAATAAATAAATAAAAATATTTTTCTTCTACTGTTTCTTTTTTACTTCCCTCCACCTGTGATGTCCTCTCCTGAAGGTATTTCAATTATAGGGTATGAGCTCACTTCCATCATGTCCTGTGTCTCTTTTCTCTTATTGTTTCCATTCCTTTATCCTTTTCCTTAGTGTCTTGGGACAATTTATCAAGCTTACTTCTCATTCATTAATTCCATTTTCTCCTGGGTTCAATTCACTGTCTGCTTCCTCCACTGCATGAATTCAGAGTTGATGTTCATCTCCAAGATGACGACTTTCAGACTCCTCCCTTTTCCGGATTGCCTGCTTTTACATCATAAATGCAATTTACTCTTATTGAAAATGCAAATAAGAGGTGATCTGAGAGTTTTCCTTCATCTTCCTGTGACTCAAAGGGTGACATCTGCCCTGTGTCATTAGCATGCCTGCTGTCTTTTGAGCTGCTGTTGCTTTATATCACATGTCCGGTGAGTGTTCTCTGTCTGCCCGCTCTGCAGAGGGACAGCTATGTTTGCCCAGCAAAGTTCAGGCAGATTCTGTCCCAGAGAATATGGGTCCCTGAGCAAATATTTCAGGCTCAAGACACATAGAGAAAAAGAGGATTTAGATTTGCTGTAGTTTTACTCTGTGAGATTAGAGGTATGGCTGCCCCCTGGGAAATCGGGAGGAAGCTGCAGCCCCAGATCAGTCACTTCAGGGAACCTCATCTCTGTGCAGTGGTTCTTTTCCACAGCTGTCCTGGCAGCCAGAAAGTTATCTGGGGCTCTTGCTTCCCTTCTCAACCTGACACTACCACCTTCATGAGCACAACGTAACTCATCATCTGAGCTAAACTGTCAGTGAGTGCTCTGAGGGCGCCTCTTCCTCACATACGAGAGGCACCGCTAGTACTTACCTCGTGGTGGTGTTTGGGGATGGGATGGAGACGTCTCACACACACACACACACACACACACACACACCCTTCTGCCACATCTCCTGCCCCGGCCTCTTCCTCCCCCACCACCCTGCGATTTCAAAGCTGGAAAGTACTTCCCTCAGTCCGGACTCACCATCTTTTCCAACTGCAATAATTTGTTGTTTTCAATGGGAATTTGAAGAAGAGAGTAAGTTCTTACCCCATTCCAGCAATATCTGGCACAAAGTCAGTTCTTAATTTAGATCTGTTGAATGAAAGACGATCCATAGCATCAACTCCCCTCTCAATTCTAAAATTGTCCTGTTTATAAGTATGAGAAAGTGACCTAATGTCACCTCCAGACTTTCAAGGCTTCCTGAAAACAGTTTTATCACAGTTGGCAGCAGCTGACACCAATCAAAGCCCAATTACTCAATGAGAAGGTCAGAGAAATGATTTTAGAGTCCTTTAGGCTGGGAGTTAGAAAGGCAATTGGTCAGTGGTGTTTGACAAGAGGCTTGGAAATTTACTGGAGAGTTTTTAAAGGAGTTGGAACACCTAAATGAACATATCCTAATCAAAGATAGACCGAGCAGCTGAAATCTGTTCAAAGGCTTTGAGAGCTTCAGCACTGAGCTAATTTTAATCACCATCTTTAGATAAGGGAGAAGTAAGCAGGTCACTTTGGTACATTTAGAAATTCTATGTGAGGTTTAAGACTGAGAGTGCGGAGGAAGAAGACAGAGTCTACAGCTTCTCCCCACACCAATACTACAGAGGCCCAAACAGCTCTCTACATCATAAGACCAACGCTGCTTCACAGTTTCTGGAATAAGTTCAAAAGGATATTGGATTTGGAAAATAGAATGGAATTCATTTTGGAGCCACCAAATTAATCCTTCTTTAATGAGGAAAAACATGGTACATGCAAGATCAAAACAAATCTCAGAATGGCAAGAGTCAAACTATATAAACAGGCTAAGAGGATTTGCAGTACAAGAGAATAAAAATAAAAATTCAGACCTTCACGAGGCTCCCTCCCAGTGGATTTGGTTGTACATGGTACAAAGAGACATTGGTCAGATAAGTTCAAAGCAATGATTGTTCATGACAATTTGCCTAAAAGCAGGCTGCACACTAAAGAAAACGGAGCTCCCCTCACCCCACCCTAAAGGAGAGCATTAAATTCTTATGTTAAGCCACTAAGAAATGGGGATTTATTTACTGCTGTAGTACAGTCTAGCTGTAACATTAGCTTTCACTAAGGTATGCTGTGGAAACAACCACGAAATATCAGTAGCTTAGGACACTACCAGATGTTCTCACATTAGATGTGGTTGTGGTTGGCTCTGTCTCTGTTTCATGCGTCTTCATCCTGCATTCACGGTGAAGAAGCAGCCCCTATCTGGGGGTGCTGCCGTTCTCACAGCAGTGGCAAGAAAGTGGGAGGAACCACACAACGGCTTTTAAAGCTCCTGCTCAGAAGTGGCACACAACACTTCTGTCATCATTTCATCGCTCAGACCAAGTCACATGGCCAAGCCTTACTACAATGGAGCAGAGAACTCTACCCCCTCCACAGGGAGGAGCAGCAAATAACTGAGAACGAAATACAGCCTACCATAATGCCTGAGCCTGGCTAATACACGTATTTAGAACAGAAGTGAGCTGTCACCAAATAACAAAGCAAAAGTAAACCCCCAAAACTATAATATGTGGTATTAGTCCAGCAGTGAGGTGTTGAGAAGACTGCTCTCTGAAGTGGGAGAGATGGAGATCCATGTATCATATTTGGTAAAACCATCTCCTGAGGTAATATGGGAGGCACAGCATGTGATGCCTGAGTAGGCATCTTTAGAGGGAGAGGTAGGAAAACTGAAATTTAATTTTATGTGTGTTGTTATTGAAAATAACAACACACATAAAATGTGCTTGGCACATTTTGGCACACATTGCCAAGTGTGCTTGGCAACGCTACAAGACAAATAATACCTCAGGGGAGAAAATAGGCAATTTCAAGCAGAAATGAAGTGAATAGAGAGAGTTTAGAAATGTGGGGGTCTTGCAAGACCAAAAAAACTGACTGCTTCCAGTCCCCAAGCAGTAAGATATGAAATGTAAAAACAACCTTAAGTGATGAACAAACTAAACGGGAACTTTGGATTTTGCAGCAGAACTCACCTTGGTCCATCTATCCATCGACTCTGGGCTGATACACAAAAGACAAATTTCTATATTTGAGCTAGTCTGCTTGGGGGTCTCTTTGTTATAGCAGCTTAGCTTGTACCCTAACACACAACCATAAAGTCTCTCTGAGTATCACTGTTTCCAAGATTCAGTTTTATAGTCAATGTCTTAGAGATCAGAACAATTGTCCAGCCTTGTTTGACATCTAACCTAACCTTGAATAACTTCTTGTTCATTTAGCTTTTATAATTACCAAAAGAAAGACTCTCATCTAATTCATTTTCCACCTGCTATCAAGTGTCCCTCTTAGGGAAATATCAAAGAATTCATAGCATTGCAAGAAACTATAATCTGGTATAGATTTACATTGAATTTACAGACTAGTGAAGATGCAAGGTCAAATCTAGGTAGTGACATTCTCCCCAGTTCAGTTCAGTTGCTCAAACATTTATTGCAAACCACGGAGATTGAGAGATAGGAAGATTTTGCCCTCAAGAAGTTTTCCACTGATTAAGGGAAACTTATCAATATGCATAAAGTTGTGATATAGTGCAGTAGATGCTATTTCAGAGGAAAATAGACATGGAGTGCTATAAGAACACAGATACACAACACCTATCTCAGCTGGAGGCAAGGGCCTAAGGCAGGTTTTGCAGAAGAGGAGATGCCTTAGCAGAGTCTTAAAGGCACAAGTGAAAAAAATATCTTTGCAAATGGGAAGGGAACAGTACTTCAGGCAGAAAGAGCCACAGGAACTAAGTCAAGTATGTGAAGGTGACATCTTTATTCCTATTCCAGGTTCCCCAGTTGAGTATTTTATCCAGATCTGTCACTATTTATGGACTACCCAGCCACGGGGACTCTGAAAGCTACCTCTTGTGCTTGCCTTTCTTTTGTTGGGGAACCATTTCAGATGGCCAGCCTTAGAGAGTGTCCTTAGATACACTTGGTCATGTGTGTAAAGTTGCTAAGGGCTTAGTAGTCTTCCTTCTCACATGTTGGTTGACAATTCTCCATAGTGTTTCTGCATGTCTTGAATCAGCTTTTGTTCCACACTGCCTTTTCAAGGTTGTTTGTGTAACAGAAAGCCTTGGAAGATAGAGATAGTATCACCCTCCAGGACAGAAAGCACATTAGCTTCATGATCCAGGATAATTAAGATAATGTCTCCCTCCAGACATTATCCCAAGCTTGGGCAAGTTTACCAGCATCACTCTTTCAAAAATAGGGATGCACAACTTCACCTAGGTGTCCTGTGAGACTTGGGGGCAAGGGGAACCAATGTGAACATAAAGCTCATGCAGCCTGCGAAGTCATCAGTAATAGAGTCCTTTGTCCCTGACCCAGGAGATGCAGGTCCCCTGCCAGTATATAGGAAATTGTGGCAGGATAACTTGTTAGCTTGTGAGGAAATAAAATCTCAGACTCCCCACAGTTCTTGACATTCCAGGGATATTTTCATTTTGGATCAGAAAACATTCCCTTAAGCCAAGAGGATGAGTTTCTAATGAAGAATTTCAGGCATTAACAACAGATAAAGAGAGAGTTTTTAAGCAATTCACTCTCCCATTGTCACCACCTTACCCAGCTGTGTGTTAGGAGAGCCCTGTGTGAGTGCTTTGGAACTGGCTCACCCTCTGAAATGAAGAAGTGGGAAAGTCAAGGTGAGTGGAGCCTTCAGAAGGAGATTACTAATGCTTCTCAATGTACTGAAAAAAAAAAAAAAAATCTTTGGAAGCCTGGCAATGATTCATGTGTATGCTAATAACTTTTGTATTGTTGAGTATATTGTGTCATGTTCTAGAGTGTGGAACTGTGGTTAAATCGACTTTGTGGGAAACCATACATGTCAACCTCTCTCTCTTCTGAACTACAGGGGTTTTTCCATCTCCTGGGAAGTGGTCCTTGTTACATAATCAAAGCTATCTCAGCAGCACAATATCCATTTTCAGCCTCTGGAGAAGCAGAAAGAGAGCATATGGAATACAAGCACATTTTTTTTAAACATTTTTATTGGAGTATAATTGCTTTACAATGTTGTGTTAGTTTCTGCTGTATAACAAAGTGAATCAGCTATATGTATACAATATATCCCCATATCCCCTCCTTCTTGCACCTCCCTCCCACCCTCCCTATCCCAGCCCTCTAGGTGGATACAAAGCACCGAGCTGATCTCTCTGTGCTATGCAGCTGCTTCCCACTAGCTATCTATTTAACATTTGGTAGTAAAATAGATAGCTACTGTTTTACTAGTAGCTAGTAATGTCAATGCTACTCTCTCACTTCGTGCCAGCTTCCCATTCCCCCTCCCTGTGACCTCAAGTCCATCCTCTACATCTGCATCTTTATTCCTGTCCTGCCCCTAGGTTCTTCAGAACCATTTTTTTTTTTTTAGATTCCATATATATGTGTTAGCATACGGTATTTGTTTTTCTCTTTCTGACTTACTTCACTCTGTATGACAGGCTCTAGGTCCATCCACCTCACTACAAATAACTCAATTTCATTTCTTTTTATGCCTGAGTAATATTCCATTGTATATATGTGCCACATCTTCTTTATCCACTCATCTGTCGATGGACAATTAGGTCGCTTCCATGTCCTGGCTATTGTAAATAGTGCTGCAATGAACACTGTGGCACATGTCTCTTTTTGAATTATGGTTTTCTCAGGGTATATGCCCAGTAGTGGGATTGCTGGGTCATATGGTAGGTCTATTTCTAGTTTTTTAAGGAACCTCCATACTGTTCTCCATAGTGGCTGTATCAATTTACATTCCTACCAACAGTGCAAGAGGCTTCCCTTTTCTCCACACCCTCTCCAGCATTTATTGTTTGTAGATTTTTTGATGATGGCCATTCCGACTGGTGTGAGGTGATACCTCATTGTAGTTTTGATTTGTACTTCTCTGATGATTCGTGGTGTTGAGCATCCTTTCATGTGTTTGTTGGCAATCTGTGTATCTTCTTTGGAGAAATGTCTATTTAGGTCTTCTGCTGATTTTTGGATTGGGTTGTTTGTTTTCTTGGTATTGAGCTGCATGAGCTGCTTGTATATTTTGGAGATTAATCCTGTGTCAGTTGCTTCATTTGCAAATATTTTCTCCCATTCTGAGGGTTGTCTTTTGGTCTTGTTTATGGTTTCCTTTGCTGTGCAAAAGCTTTTAAGTTTCATTAGGTCCCATTTGTTTATTTTTGTTTTTATTTCCATTTCTCTAGGAGGTGGCTCAAAAAGCATCTTGCTATGATGTATGTCATAGAGTGTTCTGCCTATGTTTTCCTCTAAGCGTTTTATAGTGTCCGCCCTTACATTTAGGTCTTTAATCCATTTTGAGTTTACTTTTGTGTATGGTGTTAAGAAGTGTTCTAATTTCATTCTTTTACATGTAGCTGTCCAGTTTTCCCAGCACCACTTATTGAAGAAGCTGTCTTTTCTCCATTGTATATTCTTGACTCCTTTATCAAAATAAGGTGGCCATATGTGTGTGGGTTTATCTCTGGGCTTTCTATCCTGTTCCATTGATCTATATTTCTGTTTTTTTTTTTGCCAGCACCGTACTGTCTTTTTTTTTTTTTTTTTTCCAGTATATGCTTTTTTTTTTTTTTTTTAAACATCTTTATTGGGGTATAATTGCTTTACAATGGTGTGTTAGTTTCTGCTTTATAACAAAGTGAATCAGCTATACATATACATATGTTCCCATATGTCTTCCCTCTTGCGTCTCCCTCCCTCTCACTCTCCCCATCCCACCCTTCCAGGCTGTCACAAAGCACCGAGCTAATATCCCTGTGCCTTGCGGCTGCTTCCCCCCAGCTATCTACCTTACTACGTTTGTTAGTGTGTATATGTCCATGACTCTCTCTCGCCCTGTCAAAACTCACTCCTCCCCCTCCCCATACCCTCAAGTCCGTTCTCCAGTAGGTCTGCGTCTTTATTCCTATCTTACCCCTAGGTTCTTCATGACATTTTTTTCCCTTAAATTCCATATATATGTGTTAGCATACGGTATTTGTCTTTTTCTTTCTGACTTACTTCACTCTGTATGACAGACTCTAGGTCTATCCATCTCATTACAAATAGCTCAATTTCATTTCTTTTTAAGGCTGAGTAATATTCCATTGTGTATATGTGCCACATCTTCTTTATCCATTCATCCGATGATGGGCGCTTAGGTTGTTTCCATGTCCTGGCTATTGTAAATAGAGCTGCAATGAACATTTTGGTACATGACTCTTTTTGAATTTTGGTTTTCTCAGGGTATATGCCAAGTAGTGGGATTGCTGGGTCATATGGTAATTCTATTTGTAGTTTTTTAAGGAACCTCCATACTGTTCTCCACAGTGGCTGAACCAATTCACATTCCCACCAGCAGTGCAAGAGTGTCCCCTTTTCTCCACACCCTCTCCAGCATTTATTGTTTCTAGATTTTTTGATGATGGCCATTCTGACTGGTGTGAGATGATATCTCATTGTAGTTTTGATTTGCATTTCTCTAATGATTAATGATGTTGAACATTCTTTCATGTGTTTGTTGGCATTCTGTATATCTTCTTTGGAGAAATGTCTATTTAGGTCTTCTGCCCATTTTTGGATGGGGTTGTTTGTTTTTTTGTTATTGAGCTGCATGAGCTGCTTGTAAATTTTGGAGATTAATCCTTTGTCAGTTGCTTCATTTGCAAATGTTTTCTCCCATTCTGAGGGTTGTCTTTTGGTCTTGGTTATGGTTTCCTTTGCTGTGCAAAAGCTTTGAAGTTTCATTAGGTCCCATTTGTTTATTTTTGTTTTTATTTCCATTACTCTAGGAGGTGGGTCAGAAAGGATCTTGCTGTGATTTATGTCATAGAGTGTTCTTCCTATGTTTTCTTCTAAGAGTTTGATAGTTTCTGGCCTTACATTTAGGTCTTTAATCCATTTTGAGCTTATTTTTGTGTATGGTGTTAGGGAGTGATCTAATCTCATACTTTTACATGTACCTGTCCAGTTTTCCCAGCACCACTTATTGAAGAGGCTGTCCTTTCTCCACTGTACATTCCTGCCTCCTTTATCAAAGATAAGGTGTCCATATGTGCGTGGGTTTATCTCTGGGCTTTCTATCCTGTTCCATTGATCTATATTTCTGGTTTTTTTTGCCAGCACCGTACTGTCTTGATTACTGTAGCTTTGTAATATACTCTGAAGTCAGGGGAAGAACATTTCTTTAAGTGGCATGGAAGTTGTATATTTCCCTTCTACTCATCCTCTTTTGGGAGAACGGGTTCATATGGCATACCCAGGTGCAAGGGGAGCTGGGAGATGTTGCCTGTAGCTGCATTGCCTCTAGCTGTGTGCCCTGATAAAATCTGATGGGGTTGAGTAGGGGGTCTATGACTACAGAAAGGAGAGAAAGAACACTGCAAAGCAGATAGCTGTCTTCTTCACAGACTCAAAATATGATAATCCACTGTCCTGTGCATCCTTGTAATAAATCCATTTAGCAAAGGTAATCTGGATGAGTCAGTTCCTTAAAAAGCCAAACCAATATATGTGTAGGTCCTCAACAATATTTCTTATTTAACCTGGTGAGGTAAAGGAGTACTTTCTTTTTATTTATACAGAGTGACTACAACAGCACCTGTGAGCATCCCTGGTAGGTCCCGTGTGAGGTCCAGAGCTGATGTCCCCATAAAAATGAAAATCTCTTGTGTGCCAGGCCAACCACAGTTACTCAGTGGAGAGAAATCAGCATCACTCATACTGAAGAGTAGTAGACAATTCTCTGTCACCACATTACTGCAATCCCACTCCTGGGCATATATCCAGAGAAAACCATAATCCAAAAAGATACATGCACCCTGATGCTCATTGCAGCACTATTTATAACAGCCAGGACATGGAAGCAACCTAAATGTCCATTGACAGAGGAATGGATAAAGAAGTTGTGGTACATATATACAATGGAATATTACTCAGCCATAAAAAAGAATGAAATAATGCCATTTGCAGCAACAGGGATGCACCTAGAGATTATCATACTAAGTGAGGTAAGTCAGACAGAGAAAGACAAACGTCATATGATATCACTCATATGTGGAATCTAATTTTTTAAAAATGAAACAAATGAATTTATTTACAAAACAGAAACAGACTTACAGGTATCAAAAACAAACTTATGGTTACCAAAGGGGAAACGTGGAGACGGAAGTGATAAATCAGCAGCTTGGGATGAACATACACACACTACTATATACATGATAGATAACCAAGAAGGACCTACTGTATAGCACAGGGAACTCTACTCAGTATTCTGTGATAACCTGTATGAGAAAAGACTCTAAAAAAAGAATGAATATATGTATATGTATAACTGAATCACTTTGCTGTACACCTGAAACTAACACAACATTGTAAATCAATTATACTCCAGTAAAATGAAAAAAAAAGCCCATGGAGGTGGAGGTGATGGAGAGATGGAGTTAATCCTCCCTTTCCCTCTGTGTGGGCCTACTGCAGGAAGACACTATGAAAACAGGAAAGAGAGGGGAAATCTTTCTTGCCTGGACACAGGTTGTTCTAGAATGAAGAAGAGAAGCAATGTCCAGTTAGGACTGGTCTGTTTTCTTAGTGGATTATCTAAATAATTCAGCAACATATTTTCTTGCTTGATGTAGAGGATGCAGTTAAAAAGGTGCCAACCAGGGCTTCCCTGGTGGCACAGTGGTTGAGAGTCCGCCTGCCGATGCAGAGGATGCAGATTCGTGCCCCGGTCCAGGAAGATCCCACATGCCATGGAGCGGCTGGGCCCGTGAGCCATGGCCATTGAGCCTGCGTGTCCGGAGCCTGTGCTCCGCAACGGGAGAGGCCACAACAGTGAGAGGCCCGCGTACCGCAAAAAAGAAAAAAAAAAAGGTGCCAATAGAATCTGAAATAAGCCATGTTCGCAGTGTATTTTTATTATTTTGGTTTGTTGACTGGTTTTGCTCTGTGCTGGCAATTCTAAAATGGTTCTCCACCCTGCACTCTCTGTCACATGTCCTCTGCCTGTTTCTCTTTCCTCTGGATCCTCCATCTTGTGGCTGGAATAATCCTTTTAAAACACAAATTTCATCATGTCACTCCACTACTTTATTCCCTTCAGTGGCTCCTCATGGCCAAGGTCAGTGGCTCTCAATGTCTCCCTCACTGCAACACACAGGACAAATGTCATTTAGATGTAAGAACCCACTCCTTGCTGACCAAACCCCAACTCCCCACATTTTGTAGAGAAGCAAAGCAGATACTGTCACAAATATTTGTTAACAGAACCTTATGTACATGTAGCCAACAAAACATCTCATTTCATGAGAAAAAGAAATAGCCAAATACTGACAATCTTTATTCTAAGGGGAGTTTCGACTTTTTCCAACAGAACCCTAAGGTCCTTCCTACTTCAGGGCTTACATCCTCCCAACTTTTCCCATGGTTTGCACTCACTTCTTCCAGCTTCTGCTCTATTGCCGCCTCCTTAGGGAGGTATTCTCTGATGGATCCCAGTCAATGTTATCTATTTCCTTATGCTCTGCATTGCATTTTCTTAATTTCTTCTTCACTGAATTTATCACTCCCTGAGATTTTATAATTTTATTCATTTTTGAATTTATTTTCTCTCTCCGCTAGGAGACTATAAGCTCTTTAAGGGCAAGATCTTTCTTTCTTGTTTACTGTTATATTCCCGGTAACTACAAGAACAGTGCATAAATATATTTGTTGAATGAATGAATAAACGTTGAGGCACTGCTATTTCTTAAGCTAGAATTATTTTTATATTCAAACTGGGTATTAAAGTATAATATACATTCAGAAGAGTATACTTACATGTTCTAAATGTGCATGTTAAGTTTCACAGATGAGACACATTTGTGTAACCAGCACCCAGATCAAATAACGTAATATGACCAACTACTTCAAAATCCCCTCATCCTCCTTCTGTCATTCACTCCCACCACAGATAATTACTATCTTGACTTTTACAGCATAAATTAGTTTTATCTATTTTTGAACTTCATCTAAATGGAATAATGAGTATATTATCTTTTGTGTCCGACTTCTTTTACACATGAGGCTTGTGACATTCATATATATTGTTGTATGTAGTTGTAGTTTGGTTTTTGTTGTTTTTCAAAATTTTTATTGAAATATAGCTGATTTAGAATTTTGTGTTAGTTTCAGGGGTACAGCAAAGATTCAGTTAGATAGATAATTTATTTATATATTCTTTTTTAGAGATTTTTCCATTGTTAGTTATTACAAGATACTGAGTGTAGTTCCCTGTGCTATACAGTAGGTCCTTGCTGATTATCTATTTTATATATAGTAATGTGTACATTTAAATCCCAAACTCCTAATTTATTGCTCCTCCCCCTTTCCCCTTTGGTAACCGTAAGTTTGTTTTCTATGTCTGTGAATCGATTTCTGATTGTAAATAAGTTCATTTGTATCATTTTCTTTAGATTCCTCATATAAGCAATATCACATGATATTTGTCTTTCTCTGTCTGACTTACTTCACTTAGCATGATAATCTCTAGGTCCATCCATGTTGCTGCAAATGGCATTAGTTCATTCTTTTTTATGGCTGAGTAATATTCCATCATGTATATATACCACATCGTCTTTATCCATTCCTCTGTTGTTGGACATTTAGGTTGCTTCCATTCTTGGCTATTGTAAATAATGCTGCTATGGCCATTGGGGTGCATATATCTTTTTGAATTTTAGTTTTCTTCGGATGTATACCCAGAAGTGTAGTTGTAGTTTGTTCACTCTCATTACTGTATAGCTTTCCACTGTAGGAATACACCATAATTAATTTTTCAATACAATGTATCAGTGGCCATGTGGGAAGTTGCTAGCTGAGGGCTGTTACCAATAGTGCTGCTGTGAACATTCCAGGACATGTTTTTGGTGCACATATGCATGCACTCCTGCTGGATGTATACTTAGAAGTGAAATTGCCAGGTCATAGGATTTGCTATAGGTTCACTTTTAATAGACACAACTTTTTCACCAAGTATCTGTACCAATTACATTCCTACCAATGGTGTGTGAGAGTTCTGGATGCTTTTGAGCGCTTCATAGTTTCAATGATTATATTTTTTTTCCTAAACATTTCTGATTGGTTTTGATAGTCTCTTTGATTTTTAAGTTTCATTTCTATTTCACGCATGGGTATGTTATATTCTATATGGGATAATCCAAACAGCTGACGTTTATTGAGCCCAAATCGTTGATTGGTTGTTTCTGCTGCTTTTTAAACATGGAGGCTTGTTTTCTCATGTGTTTGGTGTTTGGGTTTGTTTGTTTTTTTCCTTAATCACGAGTTCATATTTGCCTGAACTTAATCTTGGGAAATTTAAGTAGCCTAGGTTTAAAATGGCCTTCTCCAGAGAAGACTTGCAAGAGCTTCAGACTCCAGAACCAGTTTAATTTAATCTCAGCTTGATATTCGCCTAGCCACAGAGGTAGTCTAAATTTAAACCCCAGACACCACATGAGAGTAGGTCTATGGTAGCAAATTCTCAGGAGATACTTTTGTTTTTCTCCTTGGAAGAAGTAGGCTGGTTTCACCGTCAATGTCTAACCCACCTTTTGATGAAGGCGTGGCTCCTTTTAGTGCCCAAATGTATGTGGGATCGGTCTGCTCATCTGCCCACATTGCACAGGCCTCAGGCCTAGTATTTCTTATCCCTCTAGGAGGCATCAATCCTCAAAGTTCTATTATACTGGGAACTACATTCCCTCCCCCTTCCCACTCAGGACAGCCCAGTTTTCTGTGTCCACTTACCACTCTGGTTTCAGCTCTTAATCATTATAATTTTAAATTTTGTTCTGTTTACTACGTTTTAGGGGTTACCGCCCTTTAAAAATTTCTCTTGCTTTCTTGAACATTTAGTAATGCATCAATACTTAAAACTTTTTTTGTTTGTTTGATTTTTAATTTATCCATCACTTAGGTGTTTGTCAGTGAGAGAGCTTTTCAAAATATCTAATCTGCCATGTTCCCAAAAGCCTAAGTCTATGATTGACTTCTTAATTTAAAAACAAGAAACATTTCCTCTTCTTTTTCACTTCCCTCCCCTTCCCTTCCCTTTCTCTTGGAGGAGTAGCATGGATGGGGCTAAGCAAGGGAGGGGCTGATAGGCAGTAAGGCCAAGGAGGTACCTGCAAGGTTGGGGGGCCAAGGAGGCAGTGGTGTGAAGGAGGTATTTGTGAGACCAAGAAGGCAGCAACAAGGACAAGGAGACAGCAGTGAGGCTGAGGATCAAAACAACAGCTGGGGGCTTCCCTGGTGGCACAGTGGTTGAGAGTCCGCCTGCCGATGCAGGGGACAAGGGTTCGTGCCCCGGTCCAGGAAGATCCCACATGCCGCAGAGTGGCTGGGCCCGTGAGCCATGGCCGCTGAGCCTGCGTGTCCGGAGCCTGTGCTCCACAACTGGAGAGACCACAACAGTGAGAGGCTCACGTACCACAAACAAACAAATAAACAAACAAAAAACAACAGCTGGCATGATCTAGCCATTGGTGACATGCAGTGGGACTGAACAAATAAACATACTCAAAATAATGCGAACCAAGTTTCTCACTATAAGAAGAAGGATTGCAAGTATAGAAAAGGGGAAGACTGCAAAAGAACTCTAAAGTGTTCAATTGGAATTGGGGGGCATCAGTGGGAACTCATGGTTTTTTAATAGCTATATAAATAAATATTAATGTATGTGTATATGTGTATATGTATGCATCTTAGCTCTGTCCGCTGACCCAGTATAAATAAGCACATCATACCAAAATCTTGGTTTCTAAATTCTGTCTAACATTAGAAGGAAACAGGACTCCTTGGGGAAATAACTAATCCTAAGGGTGAGACAGGGAAAATACAAGACAAACCTAGAGTATCTTACTGGACCAGAATTGAAGGAATGCTCAAAGAATGACAAAGATACATCAAAGGGACAGAGGAATCAGCTTGAAGGGGCTCCCACTGGTCAAATATGAACATTATAAGCATCAAAATAAATACTGATAGTAACAGATTAAAATCTATTATTGAGTAAAATAAATACCCATGAGTCCACGCTGATATGAGTGAATGAAGGGGAAAGAAGGAAAAGTTTTTTCTTACAGTAGAAAGCCAACTAATAAATATAGAAGGAATGATGGAAATAGAAAACACCATCTGGCAATCAATATACTGGTAGCTGATTTAGGCAGAAGTTGCCTTGGAAGTAAAGGCTGGTGGCTGATGGTCTGAAGAGGAACAGGATAAATACTTATCAATTACAAAAGAAAAAATGGTGACTTTGCAGTGTAGAAACCTGGACGACACCCTCATCTCATGACCCAGTGACTGAGGTTAACATCAGCAGTGATGAGTCAGGTCAACACCACGTACCTCCTGATGTGACAAACCACAAAGAGCACAGCTTCATTTCTACAAAGAATGCATGCCTGAGTCTGGTCATGAGGAAACTACTGGGGGACCCAGACTATGAGACACAGTGACAGTGCACTGTCCAGTATGCTAGCGCTGGCCACATGTGGTTACTAAGCACTTGGAATGTGACCAGTCTTAATTGAGATGTGCTATATTTGCATTGGATTTCAAAACTTTTATATGGAAAAAATAACATAAATAGATAATTTTTGTACTGATTACATTTTTAAATAACATTTTGAAAGAAATGGGTTAAATAAGTATATCATCACTATTAATTTCACCTGATTCTTTTTCTTTTTCCTAATGCTGGAAAAAAATTCCATTTTGCTTTTCCACTAGAAAATTTTAAAATATATACTTAGTGCATGTTTTGAGCAATGCTGAAAGGCCTGCGCTATTTGAAACTACCATGGATGTGAAAGTCGGAAAGACTGAAGCACTATTCCAGCCTGAAGGAGACTAAGGAGACAGGACAGTGAAATGCACAGTTGGGGTCCACCCTGTTTCCTCACGACTAGACTCAGGCATGCATTCTTTGCAAGAATACTACAGCAATGAATGATTGCTTGATATAGATAGATAGATAGATAGATAAATAGATATGCCATCTTCTCTCATCTTTCTGATATATATACATATGAGAGATTAGAAGACATAGACAGAATGCAGTAATATGTTAACAATTAGGAAATCTGAATGAAGGGAATGTAAGAATTTTTTTATACTATTCTGTTAACTTTTGCATAAGTTTAGATTTTTTCAAAATAAATAATAAATGTACCTGAGGGTAAAATGAAAGATAAAAGAAAGTAATGATGGAACTACAACTCACAAACACCTCGACAATGCATTAGCTCTATAATCATCAGTGCCACCCCAGTACCAGAGGCTCACCATGCTCTGTGATGGAGACAGAACAGACAAATGATTTGTGTACAATTCTTGGAGCAGCAGTTAAAATTCCACTCAGTTCTCTCCCACTCAAGAAAACAAATCAGAATACAAGTAGACAAGATGAATTTATAGAAAGGACAGCCTTGAATCTGCTCTAATTTATAAAAGAAGTAATGTACCTGTAACCCTTGACATTTCAGCTAATATCAAATTGCACCATGAGAGGGAAATGTGTTAACCACTCTACAATTGAGAACTGCTGACAGACCAGTTGTTCCTTACCATTTCAATGGTAAGACTTCTTGTATTTAAAATTTTTTCACAGTAATTCCATGGATTTTCATTCAATCTACAGATGAGGTTCTTAAAGAATTTGTCTTTTTAGACTGTGCAGTAACCTAGAGATCCATAGCTCACATATTGGGAATCACCAGGCAAGGATAAAAACCCCTTCAGGATTAATTTTGTACTGACTGTCTGTTCTGCGCTACTTGAGGTTATCCAGACTCATCATGTTGTTTAAGACCATCATCACTTTGCTCATGACTTCCTTATGTCAAGAGTATCTATCTTTCCCCTTCCTGCCTGCTTTAAGAGCTTTTCTACTCTGACCTAGTTAGGGTTATTAGATTCCAATCTAGTCTTGGAATCCAATCTAATCTCTAATTAACACGAAACAAAATGAATTTGTTGGACGGATATAGGATGGTTCACAAGATGGAAGGAATATTAGAAGAATTGGGCTCCGAAGGGGCAAGAATCAGGACAGTTCCAGAGATTCTGGTGGGAGGAGCCAGACATGGTGCTGCCACCATGGGGATGAGTCCACTTCAACCTGATTTCATTTCCTTTGCATCACTCTGCTCAAGCTCTCACCTATTGGAAGATAAAGTCCAATTAGCCTAGGACATGTGTGTGGGGTCATGAACCCACTCATTGGTTAGAGAAGGGCAGGGCCCCTTGACTGAGAATTCCATCTAAATGACACAAACGAGAGGTGATTTGTGGGGGAGAGGTGATTTCTCACAAGAAAATCTTTCTCAAAAGAAAACAGAGGAGAATGGATTCTGGGAGGCAGGAAAGTTAACAAAACTTACCCCTATAATCTTTAAAACTTAATTCAAGCAACACATTTATCAGGTAAAAGAAAGAAACCATACCAAAATTAAAATGTACTTACACTCTCTCCCACAAAAGGAAGACTGTGCCAGCGCAATGCAATGTGATTAGATTGACTCCTGGCCTCCACCCAGCTCCTATTCCAAAATTGGGCTGAGCTCAAGTTCTTATCTTCTTGAAAGGGGTTAGGAGAAAGGGTAAGTTAGAGAGTGACTGCCTTATAATCATTTGGGACCTTCCTAGTTTTGTTTATAGGACATAATTTGTTTGTAAGTTGGTCTATTTTCCACATAACTAATAATTGAGAACATTTCTTTTTCTTTTACACGGTGACTGAAAGACCAATCGCAAATATTGTTTTTCAGGAACCTTATAAAATCACAAACTTTTTAAAAGTTTGGCCTCCAATTTTCATCTTATGGTGAGAGGTTTTATTATGTATGTATGTATGTGTGTGAGGCGAACGTAATAAACACTACACTACGGAAACACCTACGTATGTATCAATATGTATGTGTGTCTGTGCTCATTCAGCCAGCCAACCAGTCAACCAGCCAACCTCCTAACTATCTATCTATGTATCATCTCTATAGAATAGCAGGGAAGGAAGTACAGCTCAAGGCTACACATTCTGTGTCTCTTTGCTTTGAACCATCAACTCATTTGTTGGGGTTCTTTGCTCAGTTCACTGACACAGACTTTCATTCTTGAGGGATATGAGTCCTTGGTGGACCTGCCTCCGTGGGGTTGTGACAGTCTTCCATTAAGATTCCACGAAGTACCTAGCGTTTCCATCCTTGCTTCTCCCTAGTCTCGCTGTGTATGTAGCTGTAACTCTATTTTGCTCTGCATGGTCAACAAGCCCAGATGAAATACAGTCTCTTTGGGGGGGGGGGGCAGTTTCCTAGTGGCATGAAGAGTCTGAAAGGACAAGGCAGCATTGGTAGCTTCCAATTCATGGGAACAATTATTGTATCTCCTAGTAGAAATAGAACCCAGAGGCATAAGGACAGGAAGCGCAAAGGTTGCTGGGAGGCATAAGATGTAATCACACAAGGCACCACTCCCCTTAGTTTTTGGTTCCCCAATGTCTGTATTTCGGTCATAGAGAACAGGAGGAGGAAAACATACCAGATACTAATCTCTGGTTTATAGCAACCTATAAGACAGCACACTAACTTTACAGAATGCTGGCTTCAGCCAAGAACAAGTCTTCAATATTCTATTCTTCCACTTTAGAAGAGTAGCTGCTCCTGGGGGTTGAGGAATATGGTAGTACCAGTGATGTCCATAAACATCATCTCGTTGCCCTTTATTCTGCGATGATGTACATTCTTTGGTCCAACGTTGCCCAGACCGTCATAATAATACTGTATTATAAGGTATTGGTTTGCACAGAGACGGTGCTGGCAGAGGCATGATGGATGGCAAAACCAAATCCAAAGCCTGTTGTCAATCCTGTAATATAGATATTCGTTTATTTCCATTTACATATGGGGAAACTGAGACAATAGTTAAATAACTTGCCTGAGGTCACTCACACAGTAAGTGGCAGATACAGGATCCATGCCAACTGACCAGCTCCAGTGGATGATCTTATCTTCTCGTTGGAGAAGTGAGGTGACTCAACCAACGGAATGACCAGGCCTTGGTCCTCTAACGACTGCCTTATCACCCTGCCTGCTCTACTACCTGCTTGCTTGGAGGGTGCTGGAAAGAGAACACCAAGGATTTACAATCCGTAGGAGCCAAAGAGTAAATATTCTTTACATAACCATTGAAAGTACTAAAGAGATCATGTTGTTTATCTTACAAAGATGAAATGTGAAGCCTCTTTAATTTTTAAGTAGCATAGATATAATAGCATAGATTTTCACCAAACAGAAGGAAACTGAAATCATTGTCACCCTCCTCGGTAAAACCCTTCAGGTATACCTTACTACCTTTCACACGAAGTCCAAATTCCTGATCCAGGCAAATTTCACGCACTGGCTGCTGCTCAGAGCACCACCCAGCCCTACTGCTCACATTTCGTCCTGACTCCGGACTCGAAACATATTAAAATACAAACAGGTTCTTCCACGTCTCTGGATATTTGCATCAACGGAACCCTCTGTCCAGAAAGCTCTTTTGCTCTTGGTTTAGTCCTGTTCTCCTGGCTGCCCTGGCCGACGTGGTTGTATTAACCATATTCTTCATTTTGTATATTTTGATGCTTTGATATTTGGGGCCTTGCTGTTTCTGGACAGACCGCTCCTCCAAGGGTTAGCTAATTCCTGGAGAAAGACAGCAAACAACTAGCCCAGAAGCACGCCTTTTACATACAAACTAAGCAATCCAGAACCCATACCCCCAGCAGTCTCCTTTACCAGCTCTCATCCACTTTCCCTAATCACCCCGGAACCAGACACTAGACAACTAGGGCCAGCCCCTCAGCCCCAGAGCCTGCTGCAGTCATTCAACTAGCCACTCCTAAACTTGTTTATCCTGCCTTTCTCCACCACAAGAAAGGCTCCTGCCCACATCCCTTCCTCCCCCTACATCCTGACCAACACTTGAGCTTTCTCACGTGGCCCCCCTGTGGTATAGCATGCCCCTCCTCTTGGGATCTCTGAATATAACAGAGCATAAATTATTTTTCAGTGGCAATCATCTCGTGATCTGTTGGCCTCATCATAGCATACTTGAAAACTTAGTGAATTGATTGCTCCTGCTTTTTTGCTACCGTTACGCCAGTGCCGCTGTTGAGGCACTTTCCACCTACCACGCTGCAGTCCTTTACGGAACTGTCTCTACTGATTGCCCGTTAGCTTCCTGAGAAACTCTTTCGTCTTCGTGTTATTAGCACATAGCATGCTGCGTGTCAACCATGTAGGCTCTCAATAAATGCTAGATAGGTGAAGCAATTAATTATTTAATTATCCTAGAAGCCCCTGCATGACAAATCACTTAGATTCAAATCTCATCACTTTTCAGTTAGCCTTCCCACTTATGACACGTACAAATGCAGGCACCAAAGTTACACATGGAAAATTAAAACTCAACTCACTGACTAGTTGACATAAGCATGAAACAAACAACGCCAACCATCGTACAAGTGTCCAAGTTGAAAAGAAGTTTTACAAGTGGAAAATACTATTATTAGGTCCAAACATGTATGTGAAAGAAGTTCTGAGCCAAAATGTGGAACGGAGCTTTATTACTTCAATTTTATATCATTCATTGAAAGCCCATGAATCTGAGGGTTCATAAATTCTATTTGATGATAACCTAGAAAAGGAAGAAATGACCTCCATATTTTTAAGTCCTTGATGTATAACAACGCATAAATTGTAAATGATCTCACAGTATATAATTTAGGCTACTGTGTTCTTAAAGAAGAGGGGAAATCACATGTAACTGAGGGCCTGCTATGTGCCAGAGCCTGTGTTATAGAGGTCAAGCTTCACGACCATCTTGCAAGTTAGGTGCTGTGACAGCCCTGTCCCTTCAGAGATATCATGTTGAAGAAAATCCCTGCCTTCTGACTTGAAAAGGGAAATAAATTCACATGAGAAGTTTACCCTGGTTGGAAGGGCATGGAAGTAAGGTTCTGAAAATAGAAAATGAAACAACGCATGCCTCTATGGGAAGTGACGATAGAAACATTACAGAATATATAAGAACACGTGGGAAAAGACGTTAGTGTCTGGATTGAGATGGTGCAACACAGAAGTGGTCATCCAGACTACACACAGCGGGAAATGGGCAGGCAGGGGCACCTGCAGGTGCCAAGTGGGATGACTCGGGGAGAGGAGGTGTGAGCATATATAGCTGGGTTTCCACTTCAGTATCTTGAGCCCAACTAGCAACCCCCAAATACTGGAACCATGTCTGATACATACTTTGTACTCTATGACTGTTTGCTTAATGAATTAATGAGTGAATATTTTTCAAACAACTTAAGTTTTTAAGTACAAATTTTAATGCGAAATTATCTGGTTGTGCCACTGACCGACCCTCGTTCAGATCTCACAACAACAGGACCCCCAAAAACCTCTCATCATGGCTCTTGCCTTGTCTGTCATCTTAGGAGATGCACCTGTTTATCTGAGGAGCGACAGGACAGGTGTGGGACATAGAAGGCATTCCAAACAGAACGCCTATAAGGATCCGGCGGTTTTTCATTTTTAATTCATGTTTATTTTTCTCTACCAGCAATAGGAAGGCCAGTGGTTTCCAAGCATAACTTCCAAGTTATGGCCGCCTCAGGCAGGAGGAAGAGATCTGGGTCTCCCGTTCCTACCTCAACCAGACAGCTCCAATCTTAACTCACACAATGAGTCTCCAGGAAATGTTTTATTTAAACTACAATAATAATTGACAGTTTTTTTTTAAGTTCATTATGTGTGAGGGTCCAAATATTGATACTACGACTTAGTAGTTCTGTGATATTGAGCAAGATATTTTGCCTGTGTATGCCTCAGTTTCTTTATATGAAAAAGGACACTACAACAGTAGCTAACTGAGAGGGTTGTTGTGAGGATTAAATACATAAAAATTCTATATACCTATTGGAAATCCTCATCATTGCCTCATTTAATCCTTAAAATGGCCCAGCTGAGGAGAGCAGTATTACCATTGCCCTTGCATGGATGGGACAACTGGAGCTTAGACAGACTTGGTATCTTGTTCAAGGTCACAGCCTATAAATGGTAGAGCTGAGATTCAAAAATGGATGTAGTTGACAGTGGAGCCTGTACCCTTAACTTTATACAGAAGTGAAGTATAGCTTTCACAGATAAAAAGAAATTCAAAAGTCACAAATTTAGATCTTTTAATTAATCAACTTTTTAAAAAAGTTGACTCTTTAAAAGTGTCACATTTCAATGCTACTTAAATAAAATCAGCTGTTTTAAATGGCATATGCAATATTTTGAAACAAAAGGAAAAAGACACAAGAATGATATAAATTAGCGGGAAGAGAAGCAGAAAGATGCTCATAGATCAATCCTGTTTTTTACGTTAGCAGAAATATTGCAAGGACACTCAAGAATGCACTTTTAAATTCATTTTGAAAACTCTTTAGCTGACTTCCCTCTTGCAGCTGCTACCCCTTTCGTTGCATGTTGAACAAAAAGAATAAAAAGGCCGGCCTTCCTTGATGTAGGCCCAGCATCACCCCTGACTTCCCAGGTTACCCAGGAGCACAGCGAGCTTTACAGCATGTGCTCACTCAGCTTTCAGATCGTTGCACTGGGTCCTACGGGGATGGTCCTTTGTCTTTCACATTTGGAGGAAAAATTTGTTTTATTTTATGAGGGTCACAGTGTTTGCCCCTATTTGTCTTTCCCCATTCTACTTTGAGATATCATAAATAATAAAACAAAAGTCAGTTCCTAATGTGAAAAACTCCCTCCCCTGAAGTTTCCTGGCCTTCCTTTCTAGTTGTTGGCCTACCTTCAAATACTCCAAACTTTATAGGCCTGTGGGATTTACGAATCCCCAACAAAGAGTCGCTATGCCCACCCTCACGGAGCTGCGTGACAGCAGCAAGATTTCTCGAGAGGAATGTAGAGGAGCTGAGTTCAAGTCCTGTCTCTTCTAACTGGTTGTGTGACTCTGGGTAAGTTGCTTTAGCTCTGTCAGTCCCAGTTTTAACACCGTTAAAATGGCGATGATAATAGTCGTTCATCCATCCACTCAAATACATTCACTAACCACCCACTGTTTACCAGGCTCTGGGAAAACAAAGGTGAATTATACAAAATTTCTAAATTCAACGGCCCGCTATCTATATCAGGAGACAGATATCCCAACAAGTCAGTAATGAGGAAAAGGGGAGGGACCTTGACAAGAGACGTTTCTGTTTGGTGCAGCAGCTCTGGAGGCCGGTGGAACTGACCATGAGCAAGAGCTGCTCAGGCTTAGCTGGAAACCACGCATTTTTCTAGGTCACAAAACTATCCGGAGGTTCAAACAACCTAAGGAATTAGAATCCTTTGAAAACTCTCAAGAGTCCTTTGAAAACTCTATGGGGGGCTTCCCTGGTGGTGCAGTGGTTGGGAGTCCGCCTGCCAATGCGGGGGACACGGGTTCGTGCCCCGGTCTGGGAGGATCCCACATGCCGCGGAGCGGCTAGGCCCGTGAGCCGTGGCCGCTGGGCCAGCGCATCCGGAGCCTGTGCTCCGCAACGGGAGAGGCCACAGCAGTGAGAGGCCCGCGTACCGCAAAAAAAAAAAAAAAAGAAAGAAAGAAAGAAAACTCTATGAGGACTTCAACCTCCGGCACCTGCCAGTCCCTGCCTGAGGGTCTTTTCCAGCCTCCAGAGCCTGCCTGCACGGCCACGTGTGAGGCAGGCAGCACGGGCCAAAGAACCAGCGCCCATCGCTCCAAGCCCAGGGCAGCCCTCAACCAAATGCCCCTGCTCCCCCAGCCCCCGGTGGAAACACCAAGGCCTGACTTCTACACTGGCTGCCAGAATTTCTCCAGCAGGACTGAGCCCCAGTTGTCTACCGTTGTAACTTGCTGGATAATGCACCATTTACTGGCTGCCGTTCCTCCCTATATCGCTTCCCTACACTCCCCAAAGGGGTTTGCTCCACCTGCCAAAGAGATGCTTGCACATGGATCTTTATTGCAGGGTATGTTTGCGAGAGAACCCAAACTACGGCATCATATAAGCCATTTTTTATTATTATTCTATATCATTTTGAAATGTGGCCAGAATTATACACTCCATTTTGCATGAAAAAAGCACGTTTTGGAGGGAGGGGGTTGCGTCGCACAGCTTGTGAGATCTTAGTTCCCCGACCAGGGATCGAACTCGGGCCCACGGCAGTGAAAGCGCCGAGTCTTAACCACTGGACCGCCAGGGAATTCCCCAAAAGGCACTTATTTATAAATCCTCTTCTGCATAGTTAGGATTTGATCCATTTACCCATTATAACATAATACCTGCCTAAGAATTTCTTCAGTCCATCCCAACCACCACTGCCCTGGCTGAAGCCTTTATCTCTCACCCAGATTTCCACAACAGGGTCCTAGCTGTCCTCTCTGGCTCCAGTCTTTCCCCCTACAAAGCCATCCCTCTCACTGTCTCCAGAGACATCCACCTAGAAAGTAATTCTGACTACACTACTCCCAGCCCAAAGGGCACTACTGTGCAAATTTTTAAAGGCTTCTGGTACTTACAACACTCTATATCTATCTAATGGAAAATTGTTATAATACACTGATACGTGTAAAGCATAGTCTACACATGGTCATGGTCATTTTCAAGGAAACTGATGAAATAAATATACAAATCTGCAGTATCTGTGACTGTGATACCCACTTAGATGCACATCCTTGCCCACTGCACAACCTGCACAGCTGTACAGAACCACTCTGGTTCTGATAACTCTCTACCTTACCCACAAACTCCTTCTCTGTTGTCAGCACCCACCATGAGGGTCCATGCTTCCACATTTTTGCTTTGTTTATGCTGTCCTTTCTGCCAAGGGACACTGGCCTTCTCCTGACCTGTTTCTAGTGATCCCTTAAAACCAGCTGAACATTTCTCTTTTGCCAGAAATCATATCTGAAACACTCCCACACAGCCATATGTCCCTCTTATGTGATCCCTCTAATTCATCATTTGTAACTCAACATTTAAACTTAACATATTGGGGTGTAATTACCTGCTCATGGATTTGTCTTCTGTAAGTGAGGGCTGTGTCTTTCTCCTCTCTGCAACTCCAGTATCCAGTGGAGGACTTGGCCTAGAGTCAGAGCATGTAGAAAACAGTGGAGTGTGGAATGTGGAGCTTGTGAGGGAAGGCTCTGCAGTCAGACAGGTCTGGTCAAATCTTGGTTCTGGGGCTTCCCTGGTGGCGCAGTGGTTGAGAGTCCTCCTGCCGATGCAGGGGACACGGGTTCGTGCCCCGGTCCGGGAAGATCCCACATGCCGCGGAGCGGCTGGGCCCGTGAGCCATGGCCGCTGAGCCTGCGCGTGTCCAGAGCCTGTGCTCCGCAACGGGAGAGGACACAACAGTGAGAGGTCTGCATACTGCAAAAAAAAAAAAAAAAAAATCTTGGTTCTGTCCCTTTCTAGCCATGTGACCTTGAGCAAACGACCTCACATCTCTACATTTCAGTTTCCTTGTTGGTAAAGTGGAGATGACATCATTCCCGATTAAAAAAGCCACTGTCTCCAATTAGCACCATGCCTGACAGCAGGCACACAATACCTATTAACTATTATTTTTACTAAAAGCTCAATAAACATTGGAGGATGAATTCTTTTATACCAAAGAGGTAGCCCCTTATGAAAACATACATTTTGTTTGATCCATCTGTATAGTCGAATGGTGATGAACACTTTCCATATGTTAGTGTATTTTGTCTACACAACTACTCTGCTCGAAAGCTTTTACTATCTGCCTGTTACAAATGAAGAACCTGAGAAGGGCAGTCAGTGGCTTACTCTCAGTCGCGAGAGGTTGGGCCAAACCTGGTCTGTGTGATTCCAAGCCTGTGCTTTTAACTGAGCTGGAGAGCGTTAAGCGGGGGGGCCTCAATGTCCGACTGCAGGATCAGAAAGTGGACGATGCTGGTGGATGGCGCACAGGCTGAGATGTGAAGGAGCAGGACAGAAAGGGACTTGTTGAAAGACCCAGCTGACTGACCATAAGTACTGTAAATTCAAAGAACAGTTTTTATGGCTAATTCAGAAGGTTCCTGTGTAGAGATGAGATTCAAAGGGAGTGGTGGATGCATAGTTGGGAAGGACCTGGGATGCTAAGCAAGGATTTCTAACTTTATCTGGAAAACTGTACAAAAGCCAAGAGACATTTAAAAGACTGACCACACCACGTGCTGACAGGATGTGGAACAACTGAAGCCTCATTTGTTGCTGGTGGGAATAAAAAATGGTCCAACCACTTTGGAAAACAGTTTAACAATTTCTTTTAAAGTTAACCCGACACCTATCACATGACCCAACCATTCCACTCCTAGGTATTCATGCAAGAAAAATGAAGCCACGCATCTACCAAAAGACAAGTACGTCCTCAGTAACTTTATCCTTAAGAGCCCCAAACTGCAAACGACCCAAACGTTCATCAACAGGAGAATGGATAAAAACAACTGTGTCTTTTTCACACAATAGAATAGTACTCAGCAGTAAAAAGGAACAAACTATTAAAACACCCAATGAGATGGATAAACCTCAAAATAGTGTGCTAAGAGAAGAATTCAGACTGAAAGGCATATGCTGTGTTTTCATCTATATTAAGCTCTAGAACAGGCAAGGTTGATCTATTGTGATAAAAATCAGGACAATCTTTGCTGTTTGCCTATTGGGTGAGAGGTAGTCTGACTGGGAGGAAGCATGAGGGTATTCTCTGGGATGATGGAAATGATCTATATCTTGACAGTGGTGGTGGTGAACAGGTGTATAATTTTGTCAAAACTCATCAAACTGTACCCCTAATTTTATGTACTTTACTGTCTGTAAAATACATCTTGAAGAAATAAAAGTAGCAAAAAAGTACATCACAAAACAAGGCACTGCCTTGTTTATATTTGTTATATATAAACAAGGTTATATTATCTAAAGATTGGGTGTAAACTGTACTCTTATAAATCAGACCAATTTGGAGTTTAGTGGAAGAACGTGGTTACGGGAACTCCTACAAAGCGTCTATCCATTCATTCTTTAACAAATATTGATTTGTTTTAACAAATATTGATTTAGCCTAATGCTACCACTTGTCAAAGTCTGGGTGGCTTTGGACAAACGACTCTCAGTGCCTCAGTTCACTCATTTGTGAAATGGGGAAAATAATAGTACCTACCTCGTGGGGTTGTTGTAGGGACTAAAGGTATGAATACATGTAAAACTCTTAGACTAGTGCTGGCACATAGTAAGGAGCTGGATAAATGTTAGTGAGTAATATTATTACCCTCACTTATATGCTGGGCTTATGGGTTTATGGAGGATATAAACAGTAAGAGGACATAGTTCCAGTTCTAGAAAAGTTATGATCTAGAAGGAAGGATGAAAAATAAATATATAAATGAATATGCTTGATACAATAACAGAAGTTGAAAAGTACTTTGAGGGCATAAATGACTCACTGTCTTGGAATGGAAAATCCATTCAAAATGAAAATAATCAGCCATCTAAATCAAATCAAGTTCAGAGAGTCATTCACTGTCTTTTCAGTATTATCATTACTGTAATAATGCCTCCTATTCTTGGCATCTGGAATTTGGAGCTCCCAGGGCTCAGGCCGGTGACTTCTTTTCTTCTGTGTCCTGGCTTATCCCTAGGTGACTTCACCCTTTCATGAACTGTGATGATTTGTTCATGTCTCTAAGCCCAGCATTATCCCTGAATTCCAACCGCTTGTGACATTTCATACTGAGCACCTCTAAGTGCAAATCCCCCATTCACAGCCCCTCAAACCTGCTGTTCCCACAGCATTCCCCATCTTGGAACTAGCAGCCTCGTTCCCCAAGCCACCCAAGGCTTGCGCTTGCTTGCCTCCTTTCTTTTGCTCATGTTTCATACCCAGTATCAGCACATCCTGAAACCAGTCACTTCTCCTAAAAGCACCACCACCTCCTTCACCTAGACCACTGCAAGAACTTCCTAAGTGGCCACTGTACCACCAGGGAAGCCCCGCACTGTCCTTTTCATGGTCTATGAGGCACTAGACAACCTGGCCCTGGACTACGTCTCTGCCCTCCCCCCCCCACCAGTCTCCCTCTCACCCCCTCCACTCCAGCCATACGACCTCCTTGCTGTCTCTTCAACATGCCAGCCAAGCTCTTACCTCATGGCCTTTGCACATGCTGTTTCCTTTGCCTGAAATGCCCTTCCTCCAGATAACCGCATGGCTCCCTCCCTCCCTTTATTCAAGTATCACTATCCTAGCGAAAACAGTGCTACACCCCACCCCAATCTCTAGCTGTTTTACCCTGCTTTTTTCCCTAGTGCCTGCTATTCTATTCTATTAGTTTATTGCCCTCGCTTGACTATAAGCCTCATGGGTTTGCTTGTTTTTGTCACATCCTCACGGCCTAGAAAAGTGCCTGGCACATAGTAGATGCTCAATTGACATTTGTTGGATGAATGAATGAATGACTATTATCTCAGCTCCTACAGAGCTTCATCATTTACAAAGCAGTCACGTCTACATCTTAATGAGCCCTCCAACAAAGCAGGGGCTAGGCTTTGTTTAGTCATTTTACAGGTCAGTCAAGAGTCTGCTTAATATTTTCAGTGCTTTTCTCGTCATGCAGCTCTTGGTCACACAGGTCAAACCCTGGTCTTTCACCTTTAAATAAACATTATGATGTTTATTCATCATAATCAAAATATTATTAGTCAAGGTTAACTGTCAGTTACTCCTCTTGACACTTCACTTGTGGTATCTCACTTAACTTTCACAACAAAGCTTTGAGATAGGTGCTCACGGTTGCTATTCTACAGGTAAGGAAATTAAGGCACAGCTAAATAACTTACCCAAAGTCACAGAGCTGGGAAGTGGTAAAGTCAGGATCTGGGTCCTGGCAACCTGACTCCTCGGACTTGTTCTCAGCCAGTCAGCCCATTAGGCACAGCTTGCGAAGTAAAGAGAGTTAAGGAAACTAAGGAACAAGTATCCACTTTGTTCTAGGACTTTCTGCCGTTATGAAGCTTTTTGCTCTTGCAGCATTTAGCAGAACCTTTTTTCTTTAAGGTCATAAGGTGAAAATCAGTTGCATCCCAAATGCAGTTTATGTTGTCTTTTGCTTTTCATACATCTTTAGAATGTTTGCAACATTTGTTTCTAATGTGAGAGGTCATTTAGGAGTCATGGGCAGGGCTCACTAGTTTCCAGCAGTCTGTCTTCTGCCTCCCTCAGAGCGTTGTGGTACCACCGTGGCCGTGGCCGTGTGCACTGGCAGACACTCCCTCCAGCTCCAGGTCCCACCTCTCCACTCCTCCTCGCCCCATGACATGGCTCGTTTCATAAATCATCGCCTTCAGCCTATCACATAACCTACATTGTGGAACATTCAATTTCTTTTCCTTTCCTTTCCTTTCTCATCCTTTTTTTTTTTTTCAAAAGTAAAAATCTATTTGATTGGATGTGATGGCACCAGAGGCAGAAATATGGAGACATTTCAAACCGTGAGAAATCCATTTCAGCTACCTGGATTTTGAGAAGCAAACTGTGACTACCCAACTTATTGAACTGGACAAGCTAGATGAACTAAAAAAGCTTTACTGACTTGTCTGCTCATCTCCAAGTCAATCAAGTGTCTGTGAATGTTGCCTATTTTCTGTTCTTTCTGGCTCTTCAAATTATTAACCTAGAAGTGTGCAAAAACTTACATAGAGGTGGCTAACCTTATGATATCAAACCCCTCAGGTAATAATAAGCAAGCACGCAGAATTTGAAAAACCAATCAAGTATTTTGACGGTTTCCTAACTTTTTGTAATATAAAGATTCATGGCAGTTACTTGGGAATAGTAGGCTGTGAGTTCCTTCAGGGCAGCATGTGATCTATTTATCCAGGTATCCCAATGCCTGCCATGTAGCAGGTACTCACCAGAGGAGGTGCTTAACATGGTAGGCACTTGATAAATATATGTTGAATCTCTAGTACTCAGTCTTTTATGGCCAACTTGAAGACTTATCTCACACACACACACACACACACACACACAAACCCTAGGCTGTGAGCTCTTAAGTGAGAAGATCTGTGCCTTATTCCTCTCTGCATTCCCTAATATAAAAGTACCCAATAGCAGGTGATCATTAAGGATTTTAACTTGTCACTTGTTTTACCTGCCCTTCTCCACTCCCCCTTGTTCATCTGGCTCTCAGGCCAGAATGCCTAAAACCATTGCATCAATCTAATCAAATATTTGAAAGCCAGAGACCTTGAAACTATTCAAATCAACTTCAGAATTACATTTTTCAAATTTACCCTGGTTATTTCATAAGTAGATCTAGCTACTCACTAACCGCTATCCCAGGAGGTAAAAAAAAAAAGCATAAGCTTAATGAATTTGGTCAGACATACTGTGTAATGGATGTCCAACATGCTGCTGTGAGCTTAAATCGTAAATATGATGGCTCTGTTTGGCATGGCAAAACATATTAGAAGTGTTTTATTGGTCACTGGGCAACTTACTAGATAGAAGGGGAATGTTTCTGAAAACTGCAGAAGCTACCACTAGTAGCATCTCAAAAGGAGCCCTGGAGAAACACAGATAATCTGCTTGCAATGATTCATCAAGTTGGTCCTTTGTTTCCCTAATTTGAGTGTCAAGTGCAACCATCCAATAAAGAATTGCCAAGACCCAATAAGATTCTCTTCTGGCTGCTGCGTTTTCTGCCCTAACTGGTACTATTCATGCCTAAAGCACAAATTGAATAAATAGCTTCAACGCTGGCAATGTTGGACAGTGTTTGGATTTTTTTGTTTTTCCTTGAAAGGCTGAATCCCATATGTTTCTCACTTTCCCCCAAACGCATTGCGTTGATAGTCATTGTTGCACCGATTAATTTTAACTTTCTTAATACTGGGTATAGAAGGATGCCTCATAAGTTAAAAATAGTTCCTGTTTTATCATTGGTCCATCAATGGATTAGTGAAGATTAAAAAAGGATTGTAATGCCTTTTTTGGCCTTGAGAAATCTCTTATGGTGCCTATGGTCCAGTTGGCCTGCTGATCATTTCCATCTTAACGTACTCTTTAACATTACGCTGCTACAGGTGAGGTGTTAAGTAATACATTAAGACAACTATTTTCTCTGGCTGAGCAATTTCACAAGAAATATGTTTTTAACTAAATTAGACATTTAACAAATGCCATGTGTAATTCAACGCGGGGCGGGAGGAGGGAGAGTATCCTTAAAACAAGCTATGGATGTGAATTTCCCAAGAAAAAACAGACGATTTTTTTAAAAAAATTAATTGAAGTTCTGAATGTGAAATTATATACTGTCAGTGCAGTAGACCAACACAGGAGAGCACCAAAGGCCTTAGGATTCTTACAAAATAAGCAGTAAGCAGTTTTAGCTCTAGCAGCCAGAAATCTTTCATTTAAATTAGGCAGAATCTGCAAGTCCAGTTAATCCTGTGGATATGATGCGTTGAATGTTCTTAACACTTTTATATCATTTAGATGAACACTAGGAACCTCAAGGTTCTGATAGAAAAATAAACTATAATATTTAAAGCAAGTAATGAATGAAATAATTTCGATGAAAATGAGGATATAAAGATTGCACGAGAATAACTCGATTTAAAAAGTAAAATTAAGGGGAAGAGAATATCAGAAAGCTTACAATTGGAAAACTGAAACAATAATTTCTTTGAAAAAATTATTTCGTGACAGATTCCTCCACGCTATGAACATAAACGCAGATGCTATAAATAGAGCTATTGACATTTGGGGTGTTGACTTGTTTTTATCAAAATCACAGAACAGAAATGATAGTTTGTAAATTTTCAAACGGCTATCACGTTCAGAATCCAACAGTGTTCTCCTTCCCTTTTACTTGATGACTTCATAAAAGATAAATAAGCCTTCGGACCAAGAGGTGGGTATATGGGCACGGTTAACTCTCTCGCCCCAGAAATTCTACTCGGCTGAAAAGATGATTATTTGGGGGCGGGAAGGGGGGAATGCAGAGGGCTTTAGGACCCGGCAGGCGGCAGTTGTGTAGATCGCTGAGAGACTACGAGGGTCCGGTTCAGCTTCAATTCTGTCTCTAATCTCTGCAACAGCGGCTCTTCCTGGGTCCCGCGGCTTTCCTGCTCACTCAGCCGCGGCTGGAGGCCCGGCGAAAATCAGAGCCGTTTCCGCCCCATCACCGACGATGGAAATCCTCCAAGAAAAAGTGGCCCCGGACGCGTGTGCCTGAGGATTCCGCACAAAAGAGGTGCCCAAAATGAAGACCCTGGTGGTGAGTCATTTGTTATAACTCCTCTGGGCAGAGGCGGGACCCCCGGGCGCAGCGTCCCCGGGGCGCACGGGAGAGCTCCAGGGTGCCTGACCCTGCGCTGCGAGGTCGCCCGTTACAAAGGGACAACTTTCCACCTGCTCCGCGTCCACTCCCGATTCCTCGCTTCAGCCTGGCTCGGAATCCCAGAGCCCGAGTGGAAACTCGGGTTGCTGGGCTCCTGGATCTCCGGCGGGAGTTCCGAGCGGCCAGCGGAGAGCTAGAGAAACCTTGGAGTGATGGGCGCCTTGCTCGGGGTTGGGGATGCCCTAACGAAACAGCCTGGCAAAAAACTAAGAGGGGCGGGAAGGGGGGGGACCTTTGTAGACTTTCTTGGTTTCCTTGTCGGATTTCAAACTTGCAAGGATCGCCAAGGTAGAGCCCCACGAGTCCAGAAAGGAGAAGCTAGACATTCCAAAGCCGAGCTGGGGCAGAGGGCCCCCTCCCAAAGTGTGAGCCCACCCCTGCCCCCGCCGCCGGCGTGCTCTTCTTCGCGTAGCCGGGCGCCACGCACCACCTGTCCTCTGCCGAGGGATGTGGGAGGCGGCGGCGGCCCAGAGCAGCGACGCGCGGGGAGCATGCCCTGCCGTACGCGGGGCGACGGTGCCTCCTCTGCCGGGCTGCGTGCTGCCAAGGTGGGACCCGGGCTACCCCCGCTGCCCCCGCCCGTCTGACCGTCGCGTCGGAGTCCCTGCCGGGCGCGCTCCTCCCCGGTCGGCGCTCAGCGACTCTCCTGTGCTCTCTCCCGCTCTCCCGCAGCGCCATGGTCTGGCAGTGTGTTTAGCGCTCACCACCATGTGCACCAGCTTGTTGCTCGCGTACAGCAGCCTAGGCGGCCAGAAGGAGCGGCCCCCGCAGCAGCAGCAGGAGGCAGCGGCTACCGGCAGCCCCCCGCCGCACCCCGAGGCCCCCGCGGGACCGCGGCCACTGGACGGATACCTTGGCGTGGCGGACCACAAGGTGACAGCTTGCTCGCCAGCCTTCCCGCCACCCAGCCTGGGGATCCCGCACACCTGAGCTTGCCCCCTTCCCTGGGGTGGGGAGGCGCCGTGAGTAGGTGCCATTCAGAGGCTGGAAGTGCGAGTGGACCCGCTGGGGTGGGACAAGATAGTTCCTACTTGGTGTGAATTTCTATTTGGAGAAGGAAGCAAAGTTTTTCCGGGAATAGGGATGAGATGGGTGCACCCCTAAGCCTAATTTCCTAACAGGAACTGTCCCTGGAATTAGAACCGCCTCATTCCCAGAATTGCAGCTATCGCTGGGCGCAGGGCTCCTGAAGCCTCGGGTTTGGCAGCCAAGTCGCGCCCTAGTGGGAGGAGACCCGGGAATGGCGCGGGTACCAGCCCGAGCTTACCTCCGACAGGGAACCGGAGGCCGAGTAGCAGCCAGTCCGCGGCCGCAGCTCAGGCTCGCATACTCCTATCTGATCTCTGCTTCGGATGCTCTGGGCTAAATTACTACAGCCCTGGGGAGCGGTGCCCAGGCAAGCGCGGAAGGCTTGAGGCACAAACTCAGCTTCCATTGGCTTGAAAACTCATCGTTGAGGGCCTATTTTCCTCTGCCTTCCGGGAAGCCGCTGCATGGCTTGGCTAATAATTAATAAGGTGAATTTTTAAGAAATTGAGCCTTCTTTCCCTGGAATAATAAATCTCTCGTTTCAGTGTGTGAAGCCTCTGGGAGAACCCTAATCAAGTTTCCTGATTCTGAAAAGATATTTTAATACAGTTTAAATGTATTCCCCATTATTTGAAGCTGCTAATATATTTTTATTAAAACACAATTCCATTCTGTATATGCTCTATAAAGCTAGAGGATTTCTTGAGACCACCCAGCTATCCTGCTTTTTGTATTACTAGGTTGTATGGCTGTGAACCGAAGTAATATTTAGCAGGTGCTCCTTTTGTGTGAAAAGATGGTTCTAACCATGCATGAAAAAGTCAAACTTTTTTTAAGTGGCAATCAAAATACTTCTACTCACTTGTGCAATGGATAACGCTAAGGATTTTGGAGGATACAAAAGAATTTAAGGCAGGACTCAGCCTTTAGGGATCTTTGAATGCCTGTGGGAAAACAAACAACATACCATGAAATGTGGATGGATGGATAGATGACAGAGAGACAGAGAGATAGACAGTAGATATAAATGTATAGGAAATATTGGATATAAACAGTTATTACTGTTGGAGTACAGAGATGAGAAAGATCTCTGCCCGGCTAGGATCAAGGAAAGTTTCTTTGAAAAAGTGGAACTTGCACTGGGAAGAATTCACAGAAGCAGAAAAGAGGGAGAGATTTCATTAGGAAATGATTTACTGGGGAGGGTGCTGGTGGTAGATCTTAAATCAAAAGTAGAGAGGGCCATCAGTTTCACAATTTCTGTTTTCACAAGCTTCTGTTTTCTCTTTAAGTTGTTGATTGATTACATACTTTGTATCTGCATGTGCAAGCAATCCATAAGGGCTGGAGTTCTAGAAAAGTTTGTGCATTGACTTCCCACTGTGGAGGGATGTGGTGTTTGTGTGTTTATCATGAATATATTGAACATGGTGGCTTTTCATGGCTATTGTTTAGTGGAAATGGCTATCTAGCACTTGTGAAGCTTTGGTTAATAGGGGTGTCAAAAGGTAAATTTGCTGTAAGCTTTGATCTGCCTTTAGGAAGATATTGCTAATACTTCCCTTCCTGTGCTCTCCTGCTGGACAGACACCAGCTAAGAATATTGATAGCCTAAGTCAAAATATGATGCCCTCGTGTTCTTTTTCAAAGCAGTGTTTATTCACACAAATATGTTGGATTCCATTTTCAATGTGTCAGAGCCTTATTTCATTAAAATGAAGAACAGCCCTTTTGGGGAAGGAATGTGGGAACTCTGTATGAGAAATTGAGATAATCTGTAGTGAAGGGTTTTGTAAGCTGTGAAGTGTTACATGAATGATACATATGTGTGGAAGACCTTGGAATTCTTAGCAGAGAATTAAAAATGTGACCAGGAAGGTCTTAGCAGATAATACCAATGAAATTCTTTCATAGAAAACCAACCTCTCACAAAATTCCATACCCAAAGGGTTCAACAAAGTTTATCCTACCTCAAGCAAAGGAACAAATGCAAATATTAAAATCTATGCCTTCTTTTTAGGCATTATTTCAATTGTTCCACTGAAGGAAATGTAAACTTCTGCTCAGAATGTAGTCACTTTACTGCTACTATTTAACCGGTCAGAAGTTCGGCAGTTTCATTGCCAATGGCTATCTGAAGGTGCACGTGTAAAACGTTTATGTCTTCTCCCAAAATTGCTGTTTAGGTTTACTTGGGATCTTCCTATAGTCTTGCTTAAGCAGAGGTAGAAGTCAATCGTTAGACTATTACTAAGATGTTTTTTTCCAGTTAACACAGGGGATGATAAATGAAAGATTTCTATTCTTCTTATGTTGCCAGATGATACTCTGATTGCTTTTTTGTCCCACTCTTACATCAAGCTTTAGAAAAATTATAGGATATGCTGAATGTGATGACCACCAAGCCATATGCTGCTGCATATTGAATCAGAATTCCAACAGACTTTCAACTGGCCATTGATTTACTGAATCTGGAGAGAGTTACAGATACTATTTAGGAAAACGTTCACATCTCCATGGCTAGAGGTCCCAAAGTCTGATAACTATGTAGTGTTTTTGTTCAGTTACATGATGGCATTAACATTCTAACTCCAAGATTAAATTCAACAGGTGGTCCTGAACCCCAGCACCTGAATTTCACAAATTACTGCCTGTCTGCGATGATAGTCTTGTCTCATATGCTGCAGACTGAATTACTGTTGAGATTAAATCACTGTGTGCTTTTGTTGAAAGACATGCTGCGAGTCAAGCCAGTGATGAGCAATATGTGTTGAAGCTTAAAATATCACTTTCCATGGTCGTATTCCCTGCTTCCTCTTTCACAAACGATGCTAGCGGAAATTGTAATTCCAGTATAAATAAGTAAGTGAAGGCTACTTGGAGTTTCTTGTGATAATGAAACCATTTCATTTTCTCTTAGGTAGATTTTTTTCTCTTCATTCCCAATCCTTCCCCTGACCTTTTCCCACAAATGTTCCACCAATTCATTTCCATCTCGTTACATGTCTGTCACTGCAGCTACTGTATCTGCATCCTGCCATTTCCTGGTCCCCGATTTTGGAAGCCATTGATTTCTAATCAGATCTTCCAGATCTAAGCAAAGAAGTCAATCTTCATGGCTTGGAGAAACTTCTGCCTTTAGAACTGCAGCATAATGTATAATCAAACTAAAACACGCACACACACACACACACACACACACACACACACACACACACACACTCACTAAATCAAGCAACCCTCAGAGGAAAGCTCCAAGTCTCCCAGCAGAGTGGAAGGGGGCGTGAAGCACATTATGTGTTCAGTCTGGGTTGGCTCCGGGTAGGTAAAGTCATTTGCCATCTGGTGGACCCTGTGAAATGAAACTGTGAGCTGATTCCCATTTCCAGTGGACTGGAGCCCTTTCACAGAAGGCCCACTTGTCACCTGGCTTGCCCTCTTCTTAGGTGGCTTATGAAAGAGCAGTGATCATGGGGCCTGAAGCTGAGCTGCTATCTCCTCGCTTCGGTAGTAGTCCCCAAGAATGGATTTTACACGTACCGGTGACATGCTTGCCCTTGGTTCTTTCTTTCCTTAAGCACTCAATTAGCCAGACAAAATCAAAGTGCTTAGAGGTAAGAGTACTATCACTATTAATCGGTAGATGTCCAGTTGGGATGATAATACAAGTCAATGCAAGAGTTGAAAAGTAATTCAAAACTGGAAAAATAGGTGTATGCCATATAACTTATGTTGAAATTATGGCATAAGAATTCTTCCTTTAGGGAGGTATATACATTCTCAAATATAAGTTTACACCATTTATCAGACCCTGTTGTATAATATTTGAGGCATCCAATGAATGATAAATAATTTGGATCTCAAAGAAATTTAAAGTGAGCTTATTTTCAGTGCTCAAGTATTACAAAATGTAATCTGCCAATGATGACAAAACTGTGTTATCACAAAGCATCAACCAAATGGAATCATGAAATGAACTGTTTTTTATGGGAGAAGAGTTCCAATAACGTGGGTGTTTTTAACTGGAGAAGTTAAACTATTTTAACATTTACTTAATAGTTAACCTTCCTTAATTCTGAAACCAAGAGTATTTCTCCACCTTCCCACAGGAGTAATCCCAAGATACTTTTATGCCAAAGCCCAGATTGTACCTAGCAGATGGTCTGACCTAGCTCCCTCTCAAGTTTCAGGCATTCTGGCCTTCTTGCTGATCCTTGGACACTCATTCTGCCTCAGGACCTTTGCACTTGCTGTTTCATCTCCCTGGAAAGCTCTCACTCAAGATCTTTTGCATGGTTGATTCCTTATGGTCATTTCGTCCTCAGATCATGTATCATCTTCTTGTATACCACACTCTTTAAATAGCCCCCTTCTCGCGAGTCATTCTCTATCATACCAGCCTGTTTTATTTTCCTTATAATACTTAACAATATCTGAAATAATCTTAAAGTTTACTTGTCTCTTGTCTGCCATCCCCCCAAGTAGAATCTAAGTGCTCTGATATCAAAGCATCTGATACATCTTGTTGACCAGTTTAAATCCAGGCCCTAATACTTGGCCATTGGTGGGCACACAATAAGTATTTATGGAAGGAAAGAAGAAAGCAGGGCGTATTGGGGGTGGGGTATCCCTGAAGAAGGACAAAGCTGCCTTACCTTATGTCAAGTCCTTTCTCTGCAAGACACATCAGTGTAGTCCCAGGCCCTGGTATGTCTCATCTTTCCTAAATTTGATTTACTCCTTCTCCTCCTAATAATGATAATAGGAAATGATTTGAAACATAAAGAGTCTTTGGGAATGAGATTTGGGAATCTACCATTTTAATAGGCTTCCCTTATGGTTCTTGTGCACGTTAAAGTTTGAGAATCATCATTTGAAACGTTTTTAATCATGATAGTGTGTAGTTCTGTAGCTAATTTGTTTCTGGGTTTTTGAACTACTCATAGCCCTTAGTAACTATTCATTGAAGGCCTAATAGTTGCAAAATTCCAGGATATCCTGGAAGAAGAACACAGTCCCTGCCCTCAAAGAACCTTTGATCTAACTGGAAAGAAAAGGCAAAGAAGCAAGAAAGATTAAATAATAAAGCAAGTCCTGAATAATAATATGAAACCAAGAAACAGTACATCAAGGCACGGACACTAAAAAGGGGGCAATTTCTGTGATCTTTCTCATCTATAAAGTAAGTTAGATACTGTTGTTACCTTAGAAGTTATAAAACTTTCAAACTAAAATTCTATTATTCATTAGCCCTTTTAAATATATGGCTTCCTTCTGGCTTCCTTTCTCTCATTGGTTGTGTAAAGGAGTTACTAGAAAAAGAGCTATTTCAAGTCAAAGAGCTATTAATGTCAAGCCCAAGCATTCCCACTTAGAGATGTTTTGGAAGAGTCAGATTCAGTGACAAACGTGTGTAGAGTCACAGTGGAAAGTTCCGTCTGCACTTAGACTTAATTTGCCAAGAACAGATTAGGATGATTTAATCTGTTTTCTACTCATTAGCAGGGTGATGCTGTTTGACTGTTTACAGAGGATGTGTCCTAACATAAAATATGTGTCCTAAAGGAAAATCTGTAATTGCTGGGATATTGTGCTTTCTTTCTTTTTTTGTTTACATCTTTATTGGAGTATAATTGCTTTACAATGTGTGTTAGTTTCTACTGTATAACAAAGTGAATCAGCTATACATAAACATAGATCCCCATATCTCCTCCCTCTTGAGTCTCCCTCCCACCCTCCCTAATCCACCCCTCTACGTGGACACAAAGCAATAAGCTGATCTCCCTGTGCTATGTGCTGCTTCCCACTAGCTATCTATTTTACAGTTGGTAGTGTATATAATGTCCATGGCACTCTCTCACTTCGTCCCAGCTTCCCCTTCCCCATAACCATGTCTTCAAGTCCATTCTCTAAATCTGCATCTTTATTCCTTTCCTGCCCCTACATTCTTCAGAATCTTTTTTTTTTTTTAGATTCCATATATATGTGTTAGCCTACAGTATTTGTTTTTCTCTTTCTGACTTACTTCACTCTGTATGACAGTCTCTAGGTCCATCCACCACACTATAAATAACTCAATTTTGTTTCATTTTATGGCTGAGTAATATTCCATTGTATATATGTGTCACATCTTCTTTATCCATTCATCTGTCGATGGACACTTAGGTTGCTTCCATGTTCTGCCTATTGTAAATAGAACTGCAGTGAACATTGTGGTACATGACTCTTTTTGAATTATGGTTTTACTCATATGGTAGTTTTAGTTTTTTAAGGAACCTCCATACTGTTCTCCATAGTGGCTGTATCAATTTACATTCCCACCAACAGTGCAAGAGGGTTCCCTTTTCTCCACACCCTCTCCAGCATTTATTGTTTGTCGATTTTTGATGATGGCCATTCTGACTGGTGTGAGGTGATACCTCATTGCAGTATTGATTTGCATTCCTCTAATGATTAGTGATATTGAGTATCCTTTCATGTGTTTGTTGGCAATCTGTATATCTTCTTTGGAGAAATTTCTATTTAGGCCTTCTGCCCATTTTTGGATTGGGTTGTTTGCTTTTTTGGTATTGATCTGTATAAGCTGCCTGTATATTTTGGAGATTAATCCTTTGTCAGTTGCTTCATTTGCAAATATTTTCTCCTATTCTGAGGGTTGTCTTTCGACTTGTTTATGGTTTCCTTTCCTGTGCAAAAGCTTTTAAGATCCATTAGGTCCCATTTGTTTATTTTTGTTTTTATTTCCATTTCTCTAGGAGGTGGCTCAAAAAGGATCTTGCTGTGATGTATGTCACAGAGTGTTCTGCCTATGTTTTCCTCTAAGAGTTTTATAGTGTCTGGCCTTACATTTAGGTCTTTTATCCATTTTGAGTTTATTTTTGTGTATGGTGTTAGGGAGTGTTCTAATTTCATTCTTTTACATGTAGCTGTCCAGTTTTCCCAGCACACTTATTGAAGAGGCTGTCTTTTCTCCATTGTATATTCTTGCCTCCTTTATCAAAGATAAGGTGACCACATGTTTGTGGGTTTATCTCAGGGCTTTCTATTCTGTTCCATTAATCTATATTTCTGTTTTTGTGCCAGTACCATACTGTCTTGATTACTGTAGCTTTGTAGTATAGTCTGAAGTCCAGGAACCTGATTCCTCTAGCTCCGTTTTTCTTTCTCACCATTGCTTCGGCTATGTGTTTGCATACAAATTGTAAAATTTTTTGTTCTAGCTCTGAGAAAAATGCCATTGGTAGTTTGATAGGGATTGCACTGAATCTCCAGATTGCTTTGGGTAGTATAGTCATTTTCACAGTGTTGATTCTTCCAATCCAAGAACATGGTATATCTCTCTGTCTGTTTGTATCATCTTTAATTTCTTTCATCAGTGTCTTATAGTTTTCTGCATACAGGTCTTTTGTCTCCCTAGGTAGGTTTATTCCTATTTTATTCTTTTTGTTGCAATGGTAAATGGGAGTGTTTCCTTAATTTCCATTTCAGATTTTTCATCATTCGTGTATAGGAATGCAAGAGATTTCTGTGCATTAATTTTATAACCTGCTACTTTACCAAATTCATTAATTACCTCTAGTAGTTTTCTGGTAGCATCATTAGGATTCTCTATGTATAGTATCATGTCATCTGCAAATAGTGACAGCTTTATTTCTTCTTTTCTGATTTGGATTCCTTTTATTTCTTTGCTGTCTCTGATTGCTGTGGCTAAAACTTCCAAAACTGTGTTGAATAATAGTGGTGAGAGTGGGCAACCTTGTCTTCTTCTGGATCTTAGTGGAAATGCTTTCAGTTTTTCACCATTGAAAATGATGTTTGTGGGTTTGTCATATATGGCCTTTATTATGTTGAGGTAAGTTCTCTCTATGCCTAGTTTCAGGAGAGTTTTTATCATAAATGGGTGTTGAATTTTGTCAAACGCTTTTTCTGCATCTATTGAGATAATCATATGGTTTTTATTCTTCAGTTTGTTAATATGGTGTATCACATTGATTGATTTGCATATATTGAAGAATCTTGCATTTCTGGGATAAACCCCACTTGATCATGGTGTATGATCCTTTTAATGTGCTGTTGGGTTCTGTTTGCTAGTATTTTGTTGAGGATTTTTGCATCTATATTCATCAGTGATATTGGTCTGTAGTTTTCCTTTTTTTGCATTACATCTTTGCCTGGTTTTGGTATCAGGGTGATGTTGGCCTCATAGAATGAATTCGGGAGTGTTCCTCCCTCTGCTATATTTTGGAAGAGTTTGAGAAGGATAGGTGTTAGCTCTTCTCTAAATGTTTGATAGAATTCACCTGTGAAGCCATCTGGTCCTGGGCTTTTGTTTGTTGGAAGATTTTTCATCACAGTTTCAATTTCAGTGCTTGTGATTGGTCAATTTATGTTTTCTATTTCTTCCTGGTTCAGTCTTGGGAGGTTGTGCTTTTCTAAGAATTTGTCCATTTCTTCCAGGTTGTCCATTTGATTTGCATGTAGTTGCTTGTACTAATCTTTCATGATCCTCTGTATTTCTGCAGTGTCAGTTGTTACTTCTCCTTTTTCATTTCTAATTCTATTGATTTGAATCTTCTCCCTTATTTTCTTGATGAGTCTGGCTAATGGTTTATCAATTTGATTTATCTTCTCAAAGAACCAGCTTTTAGTTTTATTTATTTCTGATCTGATCTTTATGATTTCTTTCCTTCTGCTGACTTTGGGGTTTTTGTTTTCCTCGTTCTCTAATTGCTTTAGGTGTAAGGTTAGGTTGTTTATTTGAGACATTTCTTGTTTCTTGAGGTAGGATTGTATTGCTATAAACTTCCCTCTTAGAACTGCTTTTGCTGCATCCCGTAGGTTTTGGGCTGTTGTGTTTTCATTATCATTTGTTTATAGGTATTTTTAAATTTTCTCTTTGATTTCTTCAGTGATCTCTTGGTTATTTAGTAGTGTATTGATTAGGCTCCATGTGTTTGTATTTTTTACAGATTTTTTCCTGTAATTGATATCTAGTCTCATAACATTGTGGTCAGAAAAGATACTTGATACGATTTCAATTTTCTTAAGTTTACCAAGGCTTGATTTGTGACCCAAGGTATTATGTATCCTGGAGAATGTTCCATGAGCACTTGACAAGAAAGTGTATTCTGTTGTTTTTGGATGGAATGTCCTTTAATTTTCAATTAAGTCCATATTGTTTCACGTGTCATTTAAAGCTTGTGTTTCCTTATTTATTTTCATTTTGGATGATCTGTCCATTGGTGAAATTTGGGTGTTAAAGTCCCCTACTACGATTGTGTTACTGTCAATTTGCCCTTTTTTGCCTGTTAGCATTTGCCTTATGTATTGAGGTGCTCCTATGTTGGGTGCATAAATATTTACAGTTGTTATATATTCTTGGATCGATCCCTTAATCATTATGTAGTGTCCTTCTTTGCCTCTTGTAGTAGTCTATATTTTAAAGTCTATTTTGTCTCATATAAGAATTGCTACTCCAGCTTTCTTTTGATTTTCATTTACATGGAATATCTTTTTCCATCCCCTCACTTTCAGTCTGTATGTGTCCCTAGGTCTGAAGTGGGTCTCTTGTAGACAACATATATATGGGAATTGTTTTTGTATCCATTCAGCCAGTCTATGTCTTTTGGTTGGAGGATTTAATCCATTTACACTTAAGGTAGTTATCTATATGTGTGTTCCTATTACCATTTTCTTAATTGTTTTGGGCTTATTATTGTAGGTCTTTTCCTTCTCTTGTGTTTCATTCCTAGAGAAGTTTCTGTAGGATTTGTTGTAAAGCTGGTTTGATGGTGCTGAATTCTCTTAGCTTCTGCTTGTCTGTAAAGGTTTTAATATCCCCATTGAATCTGAATGAGATCCTTGCTGGATAGAGTAATCTTGGTTGTAGGTTTTTCTCTTTTATCACTTTAAATATGGCCTGCCACTCCCTTCTGGCTTGCAGAGTTTCTGCTGAAAGATCAGCTGTTAACCTTATGGGGATTCCCTTGTATGTTATTTGTTGCTTTTCCCTTGCTGCTTTTAATATTTTTTCTTTGTATTTAATTTTTGATAGTTTGATTAATATGTGTCTTGGTGTGTTTCTCCTTGGATTTATACTATATGGGACTCTCTGTGCTTCCTGGAGTTGATGACTATTTCCTTTCCCATATTGGGGACGTTTTCAACTACAATCTCTTCAAATATTTCTCAGTCCCTTTCTTTATCTCTTCTTCTTCTGGGACCCCTATAATTCTAAATTGGTGCCTTTAATGTTGTCCCAGAGGTCTCTGAGAATGTCCTCAATTCTTTTCCTTCTTTTTTCTTTATTCTGCTCTGCAGTAGTTATTTCCGCTATTTTATCTTCCAGGTCGCTTATCCGTTTTTCTGCCTCAGTTATTCCGCTATTGATTCTTCCTAGAGAATTTTTAATTTCATTTATTGTGTTGTTCATCATTCTTTGTTTGCTGTCTAGTTTTTCTAGGTCTTTGTTAAACTTTTCTTTTATTTTTTCCATTCTATTTCCAAGATTTTGGATCATCTTTACTATCATTACTCTGAATTCTTTTTCAGGTAGACTGCCTATTTCCTCTCCATTTGTTTGGTCTGGTGGGTTTTTACCTTGCTCCTTCATGTGCTGTGTGTTTCTCTGTCTTCTCATTTTGCTTAACTTACTGTGTTTGGGGTCTCCTTTATGTAGCCTGCAGGTTCATAGTTCCCATTGTTTTTGGTGTCTACCCCCAGTGGGTAAGGTTGGTTCAGTGGGTTGCATAGGCTTCCTGGTGGAGGGAACTGGTGCCTGTGTTCTGGTGGATGAGGCTGGATCTTGCCTTTCTGGTGGGCAGGACAGCATCAAGGGCTGTGTTTTGGTGTGTCTGTCAACTTATTATGATTTTAGGCAACCTCTCTGCTAATGGATGGGGTTGTGTTCCAGTCTTGCTTGTTGTTTGGCATAGGGTGTCCAGCACTGTAGCTTGCTGGTCATTGAGTGGAGCTGGGTCTTAGTGTTGAGATGGAGATCTCTGAGAGAGCTTTTGCCATTTGATATTATGTTGGTCCGGGAGGTCTCTGGTGGACCAATGTCCTGAACTCGGCTCTGCCAACTCAGAAGCTCAGGCCTGACATTTGGCTGGAGTACCAAGACTCTGTCAGCCACATGGCTCAGAAGAAAAGGGAGAAAAATAAAGAAAGAAATCAAGAAAGTAAATAAAATAAAATAAAATAAAGTTATTAAATTAAAAACAATTAAAAAGTAATAAAAAGAATGAGAATGCAACCAAACCAAAAAACAAATCCACCAATGATAAGAAGTGCTAAAAACTATACAAAAAAACCCCCAGACCAACAGAACCCTAGGACAAATGGTAAAAGCAAAGCTATACAGACAAAATCACACAAAGAAGCATACACATACACAGTCACAAAAGGAGAAAAAGGAAAAAATATATATATATTAGGAAAGAAAAAGGAAGAGAGTAACCAAATCAATAAACAAATCTACCAATGATAATAAGCTCTAAATACTAAACTAAGGTAAACATAAAACCAGAAACAAATTAGATGCAGAAAGCAAACCCCAAGTCTACAGTTGCTCCCAAAGTCCACTGCCTCAATTTCGGATGATTCGTTGTCTATTCAGGAATTCCACAGATGAAGAGTACATCAGTTTGACTGTGGAGATTTAATCTGCTGGTCCTGAGGCTGCTGGGAGAGATTTCCCTTTCTCTTCTTTGTTCGCACAGCCTCTGGGGTTCAGCTTTGGATTAGCCACCGCCTCTGCATGTAGGTCATCTGAGGGTGTCTGTTCCCTGCCCAGACAGGATGGGTTTAAAGTAGCAGCTGATTCGCGGGCTCTGGCTCACTCAGGCCAAGGGGAGGGAGAGGTACAGAATGCGGGGTGAGCCTGAGGCAGCAGAGGCCAGTGTGTCACTGCAACAGCCAGAGGCGCTCCGTGCGTTCTCCTAGGGAAGTTGTCCCTGGATCACGGGACCCTGGCAGTGGCGGGTGGCACAGGTTCCCGGCAGGGGAGGTGTGGATAGTGACCTGTGCCTGTGCACAGGCTTCTTGGTGGCTGCAGCAGCAGCCTTAGCATTTCATGCCCATCTCTGAGGTCCACGCTGATAGCCGCAGCTCGTGCCTGTCTCTGGAGCTCCTTTAAGCAGCGCTCTTAATCCCCTCTCCTCACGCACCCCAAAATAATGGTCTCTTGCCTCTTAGGCAAGTCCAGACTTTTTCCCAGACTCCCTCCTGGCTAGCTGTGGTGCACTAGCCCCCTTCAGGCTGTGTTCACGCAGCCAAGCCCAGTCCTTTCCCTGGGGTCTGACCTCCAAAGCTGGAGCCTCAGCTTCCAGTCCCCACCCACCCTGGGGGGTGAGCAGACAAGCGTCTCGGGCTGGTGAGTGCTGGTCGGCACTGATCCTCTACGCGGGAATCTCTCCGCTTTTCCCTCTGCACCCCTGTTGCTGCGCTCTACTTCATGGCTCCGAAGCTTCCCCCCCGCCACTCCCCATCTCTGCCAGTGAAGGGGCTTCCTAGTGTTTGGAAACCTTTCCTCCTTCACAGCTGTCTCCCAGTTGCAGGTCCCATCCCTATTCTTTTGTCTCTGTTTTCTCTTTCTTCTTTTGCCCCACCCAGGTACTTGGGGGAGTTTCTTGCCTTTTGGGAAGCCTGAGGTCTTCTGCCAGCATTCAGTAGGTGTTCTGTAGGAGGTGTTCCACATGTAGATGTATTTTTGATGTCTTTGTGGGGAGAAAGGTGATCTCCACGTCTTACTCCTCCACCATCTTGAAGCTCTGCCAGCATAAATTAATTTTAAGTTCAAAATATTTAATCTCTTTATGATTCTCCTTTGGTATGGCATAGGATCTCCTGGACGCTTGAAGGGAGTGAACCCTCTTACCCTGTTCACATGTGTCTGTAACATATGGTGACTATATTTCTGAACCAAATCTCATAACTCATGGTATGATGAATTTGAACATAATTGTGTTGGCCACAAGACAGAATATTTGCAATCAGATCCATCCTGGAAACATGACATCTGTTATAGAGGGGACTTTCCATACCTCTGAAGTCAAACAGCAGCTCGGTATAATTCCTGTCCTGCAAATATTGGGATAAAGAGAGATTAAAGATGAGAAAAGACTGAAACATTAAAACCCATCATCAATCAATAAATCATTCTGGAACCCTTCTATACACCTATTAAATAACCTTTGATCAGCTGTGAAGGATCTTAGATATAGAAAGACAAGGAATGATTATTTCTTAAATAATAATGTTATTTCCCATACCTTGTGATTCAAGAGAAGAATCCCCTTGTGAGTCAGTAGATTTATGATCAAATGATCAATAAAAACTTGGGGGTGGAGGCATTTATGAGATGTACTCAGATTCCTCTTCATAAGCTCTTTTAGTCTTAAACTCTTAGTGTGGGCCTGGGACAAATAAATATTTTCATTGCATGCTCTATTCAATATGGTTTCCCAAATAAAAGCCACAGGCGTGAATAATCTCAGTTTAGACAGTATACCGGCAGGGAAGCCTTCCTGGACTTGTAGCCCAGGATAGATCTGAGCTGTGTGTTTTGTCATCACAGCCAGCATCGCATGGTAATACTTATTCTGGTTGATTGTCATTTCTTGTCTAAAATTGTCTGCTTTCTCAGCTTGACTCGTGGAGACTGGGAATTTTTTCTCTTTTTTTGTCATTGAATTCCCAGCCTGGCATATAATGGGTCTTCAATAAATAGTTGTTGAATAAATAAGTGTATCTATATAAAGATTTTATATTTCTTCTAAAATAAGACTGTTTCTGACTGCTTGGAGTTACTGACAAGGAATAACTACACATCATAAATGTCAATTTCTCCAGCCATAATTTGTAGTTCTGTAACTATTTCATTTCTACTTTCTTGTACTAATCAGAGCTCTTAAGACATACTCAAAATTTTAGAGCTAGAATGAAAACTTCAAAATTATCAAAAGGAATTCACGAGTGGTCATGCGATTTGCCCAAAGTCGAGGGTTAGTGGCAGAGCTAGGGCTAAAATGTGGGTCTCTAATGTGAATATCATTACCGTAAGGGAAATTCAGTGCCAGTATATTCCAAGCCGTGACTCAACATTATTTGAACAGAATTTATTAAAATGAAGAGCCTAGGCCTATCCAGTTATTGGAAAAAGATAAATATTTAAACATCTTATTATTCTGAAATGAATTTGAGAATATGCCTCTGGGTAGTTAAAAAGAGCTCCCACCAACCACTGACTTAGCAACGGGTACTCTAAAGGCTGCACAAAATGCATGACACCGATGTAATTGGAACAATTTGCAAATCAGAGTGGACTTTGCCTTTAAAAAGTAAACCAAGCCAAAAGAAGTGTCGTGTTTAATTATTTGCAGAAAATGTCATGACTAGACCACTTATTTATCTGAATTACCTTCTCCACAGTGGGGAAGGAAACACCATTGGGAGACTCAGTTCACCAAGTATCTGGACTGCCATTCTGCAAGTAACCATTGATTCCTCCTAAATTCTGAGATGTGATTCTTACTCTGAGATAGAATTACTTTAGGCAAATAAGAAACCATTTTACCCATGGTAGGGAAAATTAACCTTGATAGTTGTTGTAGCTCAGAATGAAAAGGAAACTTTCTTTATTATATTCTCCTTTAATAGCTAAGGAGGTGTCTTTATTGTTCCTGGGAACCTCACAGAGTCTGAGGATACCCTGGCAGACTGAAATGCAGAGTTAAACCAATTTTTAATAAGAAAGCATATTCTGGAGATTAATTGCACATATGGGACCTCTCCACTGACTGAACTGCATTACTGTGTTTCTCATTTACAGATTTGCTTGTGTTCCTTGCATGCCTCCAATGGCTTCCCACTGCCTGGAGGATCAAGTTCAGACTCCATAGGAAGCCTCACAAGGCCCGACAGGGTCTGCATGGCCTAATTCTCCAACCTCACCTCCCACAGCAGCCTGCAGCCCAGGCTGCACACACCCTGGGAACACAGCTTGCTGTTTCACACTTACCTGCTCTTCCTCCCTCTCTCATTTTATCCACCAGGTAGGGGACGAATCATCCATTAAAATCCAACACAAGCATCTCCTTCCTAAAGTTTTCCCAGATACGACCTCTATGCAGAGTAAGCCCCACATTGTCTTATGCCAGCAGTGTGTCAGTTAGTCAATCACATATTGGCTGAGTGCCTACTATGTGCTAGACTCAGAGGAGGAAAGGAGAGGAAGGACCTAGTCCTTACACACAGGAAAATCACAGTGGAGGAAGCACATATGACAATGACTGTATCTTTTTTTTTTTTTTTTTTTTTTTTTTTTTGCGGTACGCGGACCTCTCACTGTTGTGGCCTCTCCCGCTGCGGAGCACAGGCTCCGGACATGCAGGCTCAGTGGCCATGGCTCACGGGCCCAGCCGCTCCGCGGCATGTGGGATCCTCCCACACCGGGGCACGAACCCGTGTCCCCTGCATCGGCAGGCGGACTCTCAACCACTGCGCCACCAGGGAAGCCCTGACTGTATCTTTGTAAGTGCTAAAATATTCTCTGTATCCTGTGCAGGCCTCTAATCACAAAGTATTGCGATTATTTGTCTGCATGCTTGTCTCCTCGACTAGGCTGTACCTTCTTTTTTTTTTTTTTTTTTTTTTGCGGTACACGGGTCTCTCACTGTTGTGGCCTCTCCCATTGCGGAGCACAGGCTCCGGACGTGCAGGCTCCAGACGCGCAGGCTCAGCGGCCATGGCTCACGGGCCCAGCCGCTCCGTGGCATGTGGGATCTTCCCGGACCACGAACCCGTGTCCCCTGCATCGGCAGGCGGACTCTCAACCACTGCGCCACCAGGGAAGCCCGGCTTCTTGAGACCAGGAACATAACATCCATCCTGGTATTTCCAGAACCTAAAGCTGTACCTCATACATGGTGAAACTCAACAAAACTTTGTTGAACGTTAGGTGGACAGAATCCTGTTGTAATTATATGTAATAGGAAGAGATTTGAACAAGTCTGGCTAATAGACTTAACATAAGAATGACAGAAATGATAAGTAGGGTCAGAAGGACTTCACATTTGTGGCAGACACATCTTTAGTTTCTGGTTCCCCTTGAAATGCAGAGCAGCATTTACTGATCTTTCCAGAGTGGTTGCCCAGGTGTTAAGAGATGGGAATGCCTGTATTTGAGGACAGTATGGTATCCTGGGAGGCAGGGAGGCATGTCTAAGCTTTTTACTTGTTATGAGCACTTTGGAAAGTCATGTAACTTTTAGGCTAGTCTGTAGAAGGGGCAGTTAAGCTAGATTCATTCATTCTCTCATTTATCAAATAATATTGTGTGACTTGCCATTGTGTTCGCGACCCAGAAGGCAACGATGCACAAGGTGGGATCCCTGACTCTATGAAACTTACATCTAGGAGAGAGGTATGTAAACAGACATAAAATTACAGCACAGATTTGGAAAGAAAGATTCACATGATATGGAGATTAGCTTTTTTTCCTCAAAGCTTCGAGGAAGTCTTTAAAGGGTGAATTAGAGGAGTGACTTCATCAGAGGTGTGTTTCAACGGATCCCTGTGGCTTTGGCATGGCACAGGTCACAGCGGTCCTAGATTATAGGAAGAGGGACCAGTTAGCGGAGTGTGGATGTGATCTGAGTGAGTGACAGGAAAAGAGACCTAAGGTTTCTGCCTGCCTTAAGTTTCTGTGATCACCCACCCCACTGCACTGTCGGTGCAGACAGACTGAGTGCATCTTCTCGAGCAGCAGAAGGTTTGTGGTTCAAGATTGCCTCTCTGTATTTAGTGAAAAGAGTTTGAGGATGATCCCAGATGGCATTCCAACTTTGTCTAATTTTGAACCTCACTGTGCATCTTAATACCGCATACTGACTTAAGCAAAACAATGGTGTGATGGTTAAGGCTGCAAGCTGTTCGTGGAGACTCCCTGATGTACACTGGCAACGAATGACAGGAATTAAACCCTCCACCTGCAGCAGAGCCAGTGGGGTGTGGAATAAATGTGATGAAGACACTTTGTTAGGTAACAGTTCTACTGGGAGAGAATTTATTCTAGAATAACCTTATCAAGGGAGACTTTGCTGCATAATAAATCTCACCAGGTATAGATCTGTTGGAAGTATGGGGTGGAAGGTGGTTTCCTCTCCTTTCATTCCCATAGTTACAGAGAGAGCAATTAGTGTTCTTTTAAATCACTTAAGTCTGTTCACATCTTCTAAGAAAAGTAAAGTTTCTGTTTGCCTTGCACCAGAAGGAAAAGTTTGTCAAGGGTGGGGGGGTCTGGTTCCTAATTCATTCAAAAGCATTTGGTTGGGAGCAAAAAATATATACATCTGAATGAACTCTGGTTTTTTGGGGCTCCTATTTGGAGTTACTTGGCAATGTTGCACCTGCCAGGCTGCCATCAGGGATTTCCAAGTCGTCTCCCATTACCTAAGTAGTATGTGCTTCCATTCTGTAGCGCAAATCATAAAGCTGGATCATTTCATTTTTATTCCTCTTGTTGCATGTTTTGAACAAAGTGGTGGAAGTGATCACATTCTGCTTGTTTTCTGGAACTTGGAAAAGGGGTAGGGGATTATAAGAATCTGTGTGTGTTCCCTGCTACCAAAGAAAAAGAAGCTTTATCCTGATGCTCTAGCCATCATGAATCCCTTGAAGAATTATGCCCATCACTCTTACTAACAACTGTGTGTGGTTTTGGCTCCATTTGAAATGTGACGGAGCTTTAATACAGAAGTTCAGAAATAAAAGTCAGAGAAAGCTGTCATAAGAGAACAGGGTATCCAGACTGGATGGGCCTGCACTAGTGAAGTATAAAGATGAAATAACTGGACCCAGGACCAAGAAAAAGGACCAGAGTGAAAAAATAAGACCAGTTGCTTCTTCCCTGTTAACAAAGGGGCTCTCTTTCTGGCTGTACAGGCATGAAATACTGATTGGGTTCTAGAAAGGCAATAAGGGTGGCTTGTCACGGGCTCTGCAGTGGGGTAACAGTGATTTGACATTATTATGTTTGAATGCGATTTGTTGTGCTGTGTGACAACAGAATAGAACATCAACGGACAAGGAATCCGTCGAAAATAAATTCCTCTGACTAGGAATCACAATGTTGTTGTTTTTTTTTCCTGAAATGAGCACCATGGTGGCCTGCTAAGATGAGCAGGCTTAGGTCCTCAAGGGAGTTATTAATCTCTGCCAAGTGAAGGATCATTCTTAATGGGTCCACAGAGCATCTTGATGGTGTCTCACCCTTTAGAAGGTCTGAAGGATGGAAAGGAGGCAGATGGAAGATACCCTGTATCTTCCAGGGTATTCTGCCTGAGAACACCAAAACTCAGTACTGTTTCATGAAAACTATGCCTGTAGGCCATATTTGAGAGCATGGAACGCCTGCTACCTGAGAAGAGCTGCTTCTGCTTCATCCCCGCAATAGCATGTTGAAAAAGAAATGAGAGAAGAGACATAGAAGGCTAGTTTTGAAAACCAAACTTTACCCCCACCCAGTTGCATATATTCTCATTGTCTTCTCAAAATGACAAATGGTAAAAAAAGAAAATGACAATTATTCATAAACTTACCACCCAGACATACTTACTGTTGATAATTTAATGTATTTCCTTACAGATTTTTTCATACATATCAAATGTATGTATCTGTTACACTTTAATGTACTTCTATCCTGCTTTTAATTCATATATGCTAGGTATATGGGGTCTATATGTATATAGTATTACCATATCATGTGATTGGTAGTATAGCAGAGGGAATGAGCTATACAGTTAGATCCTAAAGACGTTTTTTTTTTTTTTTTTTTTGGCTGCACTGGGCCTTTGCTGTGGTGTGCCGGCTTCTCATTGCAGTGGCTTCTCTTGTTGCGGAGCACGGGCTCTAGGCGTGCAGGCTTCAGTAGTGTGGCATGTGGGCTCAGTAGTTGTGGCTCGCTGGCTCTAGAACGCAGGCTCAGTAGTTGTGATACACAGGCCCAGTTGCTCCGCGGCATGTGGGATCTTCCTGGACCAGGGCTCAAACCTGTGTCCCCTGCATTGACAGGTGGATTCTTAACTGTTGCACCACCAGGGAAGTTCCCAAAAGACATCTTTTTTAATAGCTTAAAACCCAAATATATTCCAGTTAGAGTTGGGATAATTAGTAAATATGTCTTGATATTGGTACTGACCTCTCCACTTATTAATCCTGAAGATGTGTACATCCCTTATTAACATAAACACTTTTGTTTTTTCCTTTGGTGGTGGTGCGCGGTTTGTGGGATATTAGTTCCCCGACTCCCCGACCAGGGATTCGAACCCGCACCTTCAGCAGTGAAAGTTTGGAGTCCTAACCACTGGACCATCAGGGAATTCCCTAAACACTCTTCTCTTTCCTCATTGTTTACAACTCGCCAGCACTTTTTAGTGGTGACGATGCTTCCATCCCTACCTTTCATCCTCTGCCTGTTTGCTTAGTTGCAGAAAGTGTTCCAGGATTTTTCAGTTTTATGAATCATTCCCAACAGTCCCTTAATCCTTCTGGTCACTTTTCTCTAAATTCCCTCCAACCCATCAGTAGCTATTTTGGGGACGTAGCTGGTGGCACACTCATACGGGCTTCCAGGACTGAGATGATCGACATCTTCCTGGTCAGTGGCTGGTTCCTTTCCAGATGTATGCCTCATGTTAGCCTTTATTTTCTGGGCTTCCACTTGCGATTTAATTCCCTGTCCATATATATTACAGATCTAATTGCTTGCCCGTATACAATGCAGGTTTACTTTGATATAACTGTCTATCCTAAAAAGAAATTTTGTGACACAAATGTTTGTAAGTATCACCTTCTTAATCAGCAAACTTTTCTGTATTTTTTTATCTTCTAGTTTTATAAAACATTTTAATTCCTTTATCTTATTTTAACCCAAATTGTTGAATCTGTGACTGTTCTTGACTTTTTTTTTGGTACTCAATGATGTCTCTGAGCTACTCTTTTTTACATTTTTCAAATATGTGCTTAGTGTTATTTCTTGACTTTAGCATAATTTCAGAACTCCTCATTATTCTTCTAGTCCATGGGTAGAATAATTCTGTCATTAAAGACATCAGGCCCTGCTTCTCCCATGACAGCCAACTGGCAGGGGGTATATTTTATACATCTTGGTTTGGTGGCTTCCAAGAAAAGGGATGAATTGGAGAACAGGAGATCTTTGCCAATAAGCTCTTTATGAAATCAGTCCTTTGTTTTGATGCCTGAACTCCCTCCTTTATCCTCTAGATTGAAGCATCACTGAATCCTTCTGCTCCATTTTTGTTGCTGTTGTTGTTGTCTACAAAAAACCCACTTTATTTTTTTAATTGAAGTATAGCTGTTGTACAATATTACATGTTGCAGGTGTACACTATAGTGATTCGCAATTTTTGAAGGTTATACTCCATTTATAGGTATTATAAAATGTTAGCTATATTCTCCATGTTGTACAATATATCCTTGTAGCTTATTTTATACCTAATAGTTTGTACCTCTTACTCCCTACCTCTTTATTGCCCTGCCCCTACCCCTCTTCCTGCTTCCCACTGGTAACCACTAGTTTGTTCTCTATATCTGTCTGATCCACCTTTACAAATGTTTTTATTGTGGTGACACATGTGTAACATAAAATTTGACAATTTAAGTGTACAATTCAGTGGCATTTTAATTACATTTTAATTAATTCACTGTGTTGTCAATCATCACCACTATTTCCAAAAACTTTTCATCACCCCAAACAGAGACTCAGTAACCATTAAGTAATGACTCCCTATTCTCCTCTCCCTCCAGCCCCTGGTAATCTCCATTCTACTTTGTTTCTGTCTCTATGAATTTGCTTGTGTTACACATTTCATAAAGTGGAGTCATTGAGTATTTGTCATTTTATGTCTGACATTTCACTTAGCATAATCTTTTCATCCATGTTGTAGCATGATCAGAACTTTGTTCATTTACGCAGCTGAATAATATTCCATTTTATGGATAAGCCATATTTTGTTAATCCACTCATCTTTTGATTGACACTTGGGTTGTTTCCACCTTTTGGCTATTGGGAATAATGCAGCAATGAACATTGGTGTTCTTCTTGATTTTTTGAAGTACCTCCTTCCTTTTTCCCTCCTTTCCCATCCCTATGACAGCACCTGAGTCTCTAGCTCTGATCATCCCACACCTGGAAGGCCACTCTACCCCTAGCTGTTTCCCACTTACATGCAAAAAAAATAAAAGTAAAAAAATAAAGACAAGAAGAAGCCATTAATTGCACTAGTTACATTTGTCTAAAGATCATGTAAACGTTTTGAAAAATAAAAAGGGGAAATGTTCCCATAATCCTACCACTTTAGTGTAAGTAATGGTATAGTTTTGGTTTATTTCTGACAATCTTCTGCATTGCATTCTTCATTTTTTAAACTTAATTGTGAACATGTTATGTGTTTTTTAAAAAATTGTGTGTGATTTAAAGTCTGTTTTGTTTCCATTTTGCTGATAGCCATTAAGATTTCTTTTGGCTAATGTTTGCCTTTTGTATCTTTTTGCCTTTTATATCCATCCTATAACTTTTAGTCTTTTGTATGCTTATGTTTTATATATGGCCAGACCTGTCACTAATATTTGCAGGGCCTGAGGCAAGAGTACAAATGGAGGCCCACATACATCCTAATTGCTTTAATCAGTAATTATGTTTTCATTTAGGAAAGATTTTCAAGTTTCAGAGATTTCATGTGACCTACCACAGTTACGGATTTGATCAGAATAATTATCTTGTACATTTTATTTTTTGATCAATAATTAAATCTTCATTAAGGGAAAAGGTTGTAATATCATACTTGATAATTTTATGTGGGTAATGCTTGACAAAAGTCAGTCTACTTGCATTATCTCCAATTCCTTAAAATGTAAGTAGACTACTTCTTAGAAGATTTTCTATTTATTTTTTCAGTTTTTCCCCCTGAGGCTCTTTTTCTCATGTTCTATTTTATCTCAATCTAAAATTCTTCTCATTCTACCCCCTTCCCCTTACACACACTGAAGCAGTGACAAGCTCCACCCTAGCAACAGTACAATCCATAAATCTTCATAGCATTTGAACACAGTGGCCTTTTGTTTCAAGGGCAGAGGGCAAGAAATATGGAGAAGCACTTTTTCTGGGGCCTGAATGGTGTTCAGTATGAGTGGTTGTTTACAATTATGGATAATACTGTAACAATGAGAGAGGTGCCCGTGTGGTCTTTGATATAATTGTGTACTGTTTATGATTTTCTCTGCCCTTTAAGCAGTGCTTCTCAAACATAAATGTGTGTATGAATCACCTGAGGATCTTATTAAAATGCAGAATTTGAATCTTTAGGTCTGAGTCAGGGCCCGAGAATCTGAATTTCTAACAAGCACTCCATGCAGCTACTGGTCCAAGAACCACATTTTGAGTAGCATAGAGCCCAGATCAGAGGTGCTTCTCATCTCATATTAAGGGTAATACTGCTTATATCCTGTATGAATAGCATATAGCAGGAATTAATTTTTAATCTAAATTTATAATCATTGTCTTTTAAGAGTTAAGTTTAGTTCATTTACATTTATTGTGATTTTTGCTATACATTATTGATATATTGAAGGGTTTTTTTTTTAAGAAGATGTTGGGGGTAGGAGTTTATTAATTAATTAATTTATTTTTGTTGTGTTGGGTCTTCGTTTCTGTGCGAGGGCTATCCCTAGTTGTGGCAAGCGGGGGCCACTCTTCATTGCGGTTCGCAGACCTCTCACTGTGGCAGCTTCTCTTGTTGCAGAGCACAGCCTCCAGACGCGCAGGCTCAGTAGTTGTGGCTCACGGGCCTAGTTGCTCTGCAGCATGTGGGATCCTCCCAGACCGGGGCACGAACCCGTGTTCCCTGCATTAGCAGGCAGATTCTCAACCACTGCACCACCAGGGAAGCCCTATATTGAAGGGTTTTTTAAAATCTCATTTAAACATTGGTTTTGTATTTATCTCTTTTTCTATGCTTTTTTTTTTTCTTCTCTTTTCCCCTCTTCCTCTGGGTTGGTGGAGTTTTGTGTGTGGGAGGGAAAGGAGATTGTCATTCTTATTCCATTTTTTAACCTACACTGGCTTGGAAGTTATACTCTTGATTTCTATTCTTTTAATGTTATTCTTGAAATTTTAACATGCATACTTACCAAAGTCATAAGATAATTAATATCTTTATCCTCCTTCCAGAAAATTCAAGGACCTTAGAACACTAACTCTGATCAACCCAAACAGTAATTTTACATGCTGCTATTGTATTGAAGTATTTTATTTCTCTTTTTTGAAGCCTAACAAATTGGTTATTTGCATTATTATTGTCATTATTTCAGATAATCAATGTTTATTTAGATTTACCTGCATATTACCAATTTTTTTACTCATCATTTCTTCTTTCAACTTATATTTCCATTATCCTTCTTCCTGAAATAAATTTTTTAGAAGTTCTGCTGATGAAGTTCTCTTGGTAGTAAACACAGTTTTAGTTTTTCTGAAAATATCTTTGTTCACATTCTGGAAAGAGAATACAATTCAAAATCACTAGTTGTTTTCTGTCTCAGTATTTTGAAGGACTAATTCCTGTGTTTTCTCCCTCTTATTGTTGGTATTGAGCTGTTTGCCATCAGGCTAGCTGTCATTACTTTTTAGGTAATCTAAGCTATTATCTCTTTAAATATAGTGTCTCTCCTTCACTCTATCTCTTTGTAATGTTTTGTTTATTTGTCTATATTGCTTTATGGGTGATTTTTTCTGATTTTTTCAGTTTGTTAATTTTCTATTCAGCTATGTCTAATCTGTTATTTAACTCATTCACCAAGTGTTTTCTCCCCAAGTATTTCATTTTAATCATGATTTCTAGATTTTTTTTCCCCAAAATCGTCCTGGTCTTTTTTCATAGTGTCTTCTTACTTACATACATGTTATTTCCACATCTGATAACTCCAATATTTTAAATCTTTGGAAGTCTAAATATGTTTTTTGGTCTTGTGCTGATTTTATTCAAGGAAACATTTATTTATGTGTTTTGTCTGTGCTTGTGTTGATGTGTATATTTATTGTGACTCCATGTTCATCTGGATTATATCCGTGGAAATCCTTAGTGACCTATGTTGATAGTGCATTCCTCCAAAGACCGATTTCATTTGCTTCTGTCAAACTCCTGGGGGCCATAACAACTAAGAAATGCCACTTTCAAATAAGCCTGACCTTCTGAACGCATGCCAGTGGCGTGAATGTAAACTGCAAACCTATGTGCTTTTTATGAATTCTCAAGGAAGATTGTTTACCCCCTTTACCCAGATTCAAGGACAGAACAGGCAGGTTTTCTTATACTTTCCCTGTTCTGGGTATATTTTCTTTTTCTAGTTCACTCTTTCTTTGAAGGTTATGGCCTTACAGGGTTCTCCTTCCTTGCTCAAGCTCAAGGCTCTGCCTGCTGTCCCTCCACGTGGCTGCTGAAATTTAAGGCTGTAAGTGAAAGGATCAGCAGTTACCCGTAGAGCAGCAGCTGTCTTCATTGCCCACTCCTCATGCTTGATTTGTACTCTGGCTTCATTGTCAAACTCTGGGCACTTCCTTACTTGCTTGTTAGCTTAATAAAAAGATTTTAAAACATTTTATTCAGCTTTTTTAGGAATTTTATTATCTGAGTGCTTGTATCAGTGGCAAATTTTTAAATATTATTTTTTAAAATAAATATATGGTTACTATGGTTAATTTAGAAATACAGAAAAGTAGAAGAATAAAATAAAGATCTCCAGGGATTTTTTAAACTAGAAATAGCATAACCATTAAAAAATTTTGGAATGTTTTCTTAAGGTTTTTTTTCTATGTACATTATTTTTACATAGATGAGTTCACACCATATGTATCAATTTAAGCATAATTAAAAGATATTCACAAATGGGAAAGTGGAGGATTATATAGCGAGGTTGGCAGCAAATAATATCAAGTCTTTCCAGTAAAATTCTCTATTATGCAGACTTCTATTTGTAGAAGGTGGAAATATTTTTTGTTTAATCATTCTTTTAGCACAACGTCACAACCATATAAAAAAATTTTAGAAGTGTTGAAACAGAACAGTATCAATATTTAATTTAGATGGTCATCAAACATGGCAAGAGATTTCACCTAAGGCATAGACTTAAAAATAATAATAAAAGATCTAGTCCTGTGACTGTGATAAAAATCTTAAGTGGAATAACTGAGGAAGCCCCCAAACCAAAGAATCCATGAGAAAACATAATCCATAATTGGATTTCTAACTTTCATTTCAAAGCAGATAAGGGAAGATTCCCGTCATTTTTGCCCCAACTTTCTTCTTATTGTATTGATTTGTCTTTATCTCATTTGGTTGGAATATACATATAAATCACTTTTTCAATTATAATAGATAGGTGAATTGACTTCCTGATTCCTTGCCTAGCTGACATTCTTAGATGCTTTAAATTTGACTGATAAAAAATTATTGGGTGACAAAATTTTTATTTCTAATCTCTCAGCTAGGTGCATTAGGGGATGCAATAGAACTCTAATTTGGAACTTCCAATATATTTAGAAAAAAACAGACAATAAAGCAACTATTCAATAAATGTTTCTCAATCTGATTTGATTTTTAATAACAGCTTTATTCATATATAATCCATCCTTTTAAAGTATGCAATCCATTGGTTTTTAACATATTTACACGCTTGTGCCACCATCACCGTGATCTAATTTTAGAACATTTTCATCACTCCTAAAGGAAACCCCATACTCATTAGCAGTTACTTCTCATTCTCCTCTGTCCCCATTCCCTAGTTAACACTAATCTAATTTCTATTTCTAAGGGTTACTTATTCTGGACATTTCATATATTTCATATAAATGAAATCATTCAACACTTGGCCTTTTGTGACTGGCTTTTTTAATGTTATTATTCATTTATTTATTTTATACAGCAGGTTCTTATTAGTTATCCATTTTATACATACTAGTGTATATATGTCAATCCCAATCTGCCAATTCATCTCACCACCACCACCACCCCGCCACTTTACCCCCTTGGTGTCCATACGTTTGTTCTCTACATCTGTGTCTCTATTTCTGCCCTGCAAACCGGTTCATCTGTACCATTTTTCTAGGTTCCACATACATGCGTTAATATACGATATTTGTTTTTCTCTTTCTGACTTACTTCACTCTGTATGACAGTCTCTAGATCCATCTATGTCTCTACAAATGACCCAATTTTGTTCCTTTTTATGGTTGAGTAATATTCCATTGAATATATTTACATCTTCTTTATCCATTTGTCTGTCGATGAGCATTTAGGTTGCTTCCATGACCTGGCTATTGTAAATAGTGCTGCAATGAATATTGGGGTGCATGCGTCTTTTTGAATTATAGTTTTCTCTGGGTATATGCCTAGTAGTGGGATTGCTGGGTCATATGATAATTCTATTTTTAGTTTTTTAAGGAACCTCCATACTGTTCTGCATGGTGGCTGTATCAGTTTACATTCCCACCAACAGTGCAAGAGGGTTCCCTTTTCTCTACACTCTCTCCAGCATTTGTTGTTTGTAGATTTTCTGATGATGCCCATTCTAACAGGTGTGAGGTGATACCTCATTGTAGTTTTGATTTGCATTTCTCTAATAATTAGTGATGTTGAGCAGCTTTTCATGTGCTTCTTGGCCATCTGTATGTCTTCTTTGGAGAAATGTTTATTTAAGTCTTCTGTCCATTTTTTGGTTGGGTTGTTTGTTTTTTTAATATTGAGCTGCATGAGCTGTTTATATATTTTGGAGATTAATCGTTTGTCCGTTGCTTTGTTTGCAAATACTTTCTCCCATTCCGAGGGTTGTCATTTCGTCTTGTTTGTAGTTTCCTTTGCTTTGCAAAACTTTTAAGTTTCATTAGGTCTCCTTTGTTTATTTTTGTTTTAATTTCCATTACTCTAGGAGGTGGATCAAAAAAGATCTTGCTGTGATTTATGTCAAAGAGTGTTCTTCCTATATTTTCCTCTAAGAGTTTTATAGTGTCCGTTCTTACATTTAGGTCTCTAATTCATTTTGAGTTTATTTTTATGTATGGTGTTAAGGAGTGTTCTAATTTCATTCTTTTACATGTAGCTGTCCAGTTTTCCCAGCACCACTTATTGAAGAGATGGTCTTTTCTCCATTGTATATCCTTGCCTCCTTTGTCATAGATTAGTTGACCATAGGTGCGTGGGTTTATCTCTGGGCTTTCTATCCTGTTCCATTGATCTATATTTCTGTTTTTGTGCCAGTACCATACTCTCTTGATTACTGTAGCTTTGTAGTATAGTCTGAAGTCAGGGAGCCTGATTCCTCCAGCTCCATTTTCTTCCCTCAATACTGCTTTGGCTATTCGGGGTCTTTTGTGTCTCCATACAAATTTTAAGATTTTTTGTTCTAGTTGTATAAAAAATGTGACTGGCTTCTTTCACTTAGCATAATTTTAAAAACTTCATTCATGTATCAGACCTTCTTTCTTCTTTATTGTTGAATAATATTCCCTTCTATGGATAGACCACATTTTATTTATCCATTCATTGGTTGATTGACAGTTGGAGTTTTCCATCTTTTGGCTATTAAAGATAATGAACATTCAAATACAAGTTTTTTGTGAACACATGCTTTCATTTTTCCTGGGTATAAACCTAGGAGTGGAATTGCTGGATCATATGGTAATACAGGGTTTAACCATTTGAGAAACTGCCAAATGGTTTTCAAAAGAAGCTGCACCATTTTACCCATCCTACCAGCAATGTATGAGGGTTCTAAATTTGTCCACATCCTTGTCAGCACTTGTTATCATCTGTCTTTGTCTATTCTAGCCTTCCTAGTGGGTATGAAGAATTTTTTTTTTGGCCACGTTGCACAGCTTGTGAGATCTTAGTTCCCTGACCAGAGATTGAACCCATGCCCTTGGCAGTGAAAGTGCAGTGTCCTAACCACTGGACCACCAGGGGGTTCTCTCATTGTGGTTTTTATTCACATTAACCTAATGAATCATAGTTTTTAATTTTTATGATGTTAACTTATCCTTTGCTTTCTTTTATCATTTGTGTTTTTGGTGTCATATTTTTAAAAAACCATCACTTATTCCAAAATCATGAAGATTTACTCCTGTTTTCTTCTAAGAATTGTATAGTTTTAGCTCTTATGTTTATTACCCAATTTGAATTAATTGTGTACATGATGTGACATAGGGATCCAACTTCATCTTTGCATCTTGCACTTGGACATACAGTTGTCTGAGCACTATTTGTTGAAAAGGATTATTCTTTCCCCATTCAATTGCCAAGGGACCCTTGTCAAAAATAAATCATTCATAAATTTAAGGTTTTATTTGTGAATTCTCAATTCTATTCTATCAATTATTTTATATGAATAGTCACTAGCCATACCAGGCATCACTTCCTACAGGCTTAAGACTGGCAAGGACAATGATTATCAATAGTCATGGAAAAGAATCATGGTCTGTTATTTCCAAAGGTCCTGCAGAGATGTCTGTGCAGCTGAGAATTAGTTTGGTTTATATAGACTAAGAATAGGTCTGATTTGTACACTATTAAGTAGTTAAAAGATTGTAAAATTCTCAGGCCTCTCAGAGCTCACGCTTGATTTCACAACTTGTACGTGACAGTCTCACATAAAGGTATTCCCATGAGAGTGTTACTAGGGACAGAAAAAAAGACTCTGCCTCTTTTATTGCTGCTATTGTTATTTAAGGCCCCTTTGGTTTTTTGTTGTTTCAAAAGATTGCATTTTGCAATAAGCAAAACCATAGATAGATCCCGAATAGAAAGAGCCATGTTTAGGATTTTTGTTTTCTTTAGTCACAGTGATTTTTCCATTTACCTTGGAAGGCAGTCAGCATTACTTGTAAGCAGTGAAGATAAACAGGGTTTCTTTCTTTCTGGCTGTGTTGGGTCTTCATTGCTGCGCATGGGCTTTCTCTAGTTGCAGTGAGCGGGAGCTACACTTTGTTGGGGTGCACTGGCTTCTCATTGTGGTGGCTTCTCTTGTTGTGGATCATGGGCTCTAGGCACACAGACTTCAGTAGTTGTGGCATGCAGGCTCAGTAGTTGTGGCACACGGACTTAGTTGCTCCACGGCATGTGGGATCTTCCTGGACCAGAGCTAGAACCTGTGTTCCCTGCATTGGCAGGCAGACTCTTAACAACTGCACCATCATGGAAGTCCTAAATAGGGTTTCTGATACTCATCTTTATGAATAGTCGATATGTGTATGAAGAGCAAAAGCAGTACCTCAAACTTTTCCCTCAACTCTAGAAACATGTGAATATACTTTAAGTATTCCACCCAAACTGATCTCACTCCTAAATAATGAGATTATTGTTGAATGTCTAAGGTGGAAAAATAGAAGACCCTTAATCAACACCACACAATCACATATTTTTAAAGAAGGAGGGTCACTTGTAGCTGACAACAGAGGAACTAAGGAAAAAAATCAACTTTCTTATATCTGGAGTACTTTTAAGCAATAAACAAATGAACCAACATAAAACACAAATGGTACCCTCAGAACACATAATTAAACCTCTTATTTTAAGTTTTTGCACCTCAATCTGCCCAGTTGTGCAAAGAAAGGGAAGAGGATTAGATATACAGTGGAATAGTGGGTGCCTCTAGCTGCTTTCTAGGCTGTTCCTCAGATGAATCAACACTTGTCAGTCATTCATCATAACTTGTTTATTCTCAGCAGCAGTTGCTAGAAAGTCCAGATTCTTTGCTGTAGCCCCAAGCATGTGAGGTTCCTACAGAGCATGACTTTGCTCTAAATATCATTCATGTATTCACTCTCTAATTTACACCTGTAGTCTTGGTAAGCATAGGGAATATCACAATAGAAAATGTAGATCCTGCCCTTAGGGATTGTGGGGGCTTTGGAGACGCAGCACTCAGAAAATAGGTTTAGTAAAACTTTGTTAATAAGGAAGGAAAGGAGGGAGGGAGGAAGGGATGGATAGACAGAAGGATGGATGGGCAGACTTGGATTCCATCCCTCATAACAGAGAAAGATGAAATCACATGATGGCATACTGAGACATAAAGTGGTGTAAATGGTGAGAAGAGGTGAGCAAAAGGAAGGCAGAGGCATTAGAAAAGGAGAATTATAACATAATGCTTGAGGGTACTGTCTTTGAAGACAGATCAGATTTCAGTCTTAGATCTGACATTAATTGACTGTGATTTGGGAAAATTCACTTTATTTTTGAGCCTCAGTTCCCTCTATAATATGTAAGGAGTAGCAGTATCTACCTCACTGGATTATTGGGAGGATTTAATAAGATGATAATAGCATAATAAATGTTATTCCTTTAGTATGATACCCAGCACATAGGAAGCACTCAGTAAATATCAGTCATTAATGGAAGATGCTAATTATACTCAGGTTTTCTTTAACCCTGAAATGTGGCCTTAGCATACAAATGTAAACATTTTCAAATCACTCATGAGTGGTATAGGCTTTTAGATTTTTTTCCCTTACCTTTGAAATAAGTTCAAGACAGTGCTGTCATGGAAAGCCTCTCTGTAAGAAACTGTCATTTTTTTGTACCATTTGCCTTTCTAAAATCTGTCAAATCCCCAAAGTTTCCCCCTTGACCTTCTTGGAAGCTGAAACAAAAACTGAATTATCATAAAACTTTTTGAGGTTTGCTTTGAATCTACTTTGGAGCTATATGAATGAGGTCTCTTGCTAACTGACCTTCTGTTAACCTGAATGGGCCCGTTACAAGGCAGAGTATACAGCCCCGCCTGGCCACCGCCCCTGTGGCACCAGTGTTCCAGATCCTAAGGAGTTTCATGTGTGGAGTTATGACAAAGATCAGCCAAGTGTAGTTAACCATATCAGGTGACATGGCAGTTTGGAGCACAGAAGAGGCAGGGGGGAACTTTAAGCAAGGAATCTTTGCCTCCAGCTGGGCCCAATAGACCTTCCCTATGGACTTGATAAGCACCTCATTGTCACTTGCCATTTGGTGATTGAGACCATACTCAAAAGGAAAAAAATCCTTACCTTTCACAATGTTATCTCTCAGTAGTGCAACTTCAAGAGAAAAATGGTGATGTCCCAGTAGGTAATGCAAAGTCTTTAAAATGTTGGAACTAATCAATAAATTCAGTAAAGCTGAAAGATATGAAATCAGCATACAGAAAGCAGTTGTATTTCTATACACTAACAACAAAATATCTGAAAAAGAAATAAAGAAAACAATCTCATTCAAAATAGTATTCAAAACAATAAAATACTTAACCAAGGAAGTAAAAATCCATACTATGAAAAGCACAAGAGTTTGATGAAGTAAATTGAAGACGACGTAAATGGAAACATATCCTGTGTTCATGGATCAGAAAAATTAATATTGTTAAAATGTACATATTACCAAAGCCATTTATAGATTCAATGCTATCTCCAATGGCATTTTTTAAACAGAATTCTTTATTTTTTTATTTTTATTTTTTTAACATATTTATTGGAGTATATTTGCTTTAAAATGGTGTGTTAGTTTCTGTTTTATAACAAAGTGAATCAGTTATACATATACATATATTCCCATATCTCTTCCCTCTTGCGTCTCCCTCCCTCTCACCCTCCCTATCCCACCCCTCCAGGTGGTCACAAAGCACTGAGCTGATCTCCCTGTGCTATGTGGCTGCTTCCCACTAGCTATCTATTTTACGTTTGGTAGTATATATATGTCCATGCCACTCTCTCACTTTGTCACAGCTTACCCTTTCCCCTCCTCATATCCATTCTCTAGTAGGTCTGTGTCTTTATTCCCGTCTTGCCCCTAGGTTCTTCATGACCTTTTTTTTTTCTTCTTCTTAGATTCCATATATATGTGTTAGCATATAGTATTTGTTTTTCTCTTTCTGCCTTAACTTCACTCTGTATGACAGACTCTAGGTCCATCCACCTCACTACAAATAACTCAATTTCATTTCTTTTTATGGCTGAGTAATATTCCATTGTATATATGTGTCACATCTTCTTTATCCATTCATTTGTTGATGGACACTTACGTTGCTTCCATGTCCTGGCTATTGTAAATAGAGCAGCAATGAACATTTTGGTACATGACTCTTTTTGAATTATGGTTTTCTCAGGGTATATGCCCAGTAGTGGGATTGCTGGGTCGTATGGTAGGTCTATTTTTAGTTTTTTAAGGAACCTCCATACTATTCTCCACAGTGGCTGTATCAATTTACATTCCCACCAACAGTGCAAGAGGGTTCCCTTTTCTCCACACCCTCTCCAGCATTTATTGTTTGTAGATTTTTTGATGATGGCCATTCTGACTGGTGTGAAATTATATCTCATGTAGTTTTGATTTGCATTTCTCTAATGATTAATGATGTTGAGCATTCTTTCGTGTGTTTGTTGGCAATCTGTATATCTTCTTTGGAGAAATGTCTATTTAGGTCTTCTGCCCATTTTTGGATTGGGTTATTTGTTTTTTTTTATTTTGAGCTGCATGAGCTGCTTGTAAATTTTGGAGATTAATCCTTTGTCAGTTGCTTCATTTGCAAATGTTTTCTCCCATTCTGAGGGCTGTCTTTTCATCTTGTTTATGGTTTCCTTTGCTGTGTGAAAGCTTTTAAGTTTCATTCCAATGGCATTTTTCACAAAAATAGAAAAACTCTAAAACGTGTATGGAACTACAAGACCCAGAATAGCTATCATAATCCTGAAAGAACAAAACTGGAAGCATCACACTTCCTGATTTCAAATTTCATTACAAAGCTGTAGTAATTAAAACAGTATGACAGTGGTATAAATATAGATACATAGACCAATGGACCAGAAGAGAGCCCAGAAATAAACTCCCACATATACAGTCAACTAACACCTGACAAGGGGTCAAAAATACTCAAAGGGGAAAGAATAGTCTCTTTGGGAAAACTGGATAAACCCATGTAGAAAAATGAAATTGGATTCTTATCTTACACCGATCACAAAAATGAACTCAAAATGGATTAAAGACTTAAACATAAGGCTTGATACCATAAAACTCCTAGAAGAAAACATAGGGGGAAAGCTCCTTGATGTTGGTCTTGATAACAAATTTTTGGATATGACACCAAAAGGACAAACAACAAAATCAAAAATCAACAAGTGGGACCACATCAAACTAAAAAGCTTTGCACTACAAAAGAAAACCACAAAATGAAAAAGTAACCTACAGAATGGGAGAAATATTTTCAAACCATATTTGATAAAGAATTAATATCCAAAATATATAAATAACTCATACAACTCCACATCAAAAAAAAATCCAATTTAAAAATGGGCTGAGGAACTGAATAGACATTTTTCCAAAAAAGACATCCAAATGGCCAACAGGTACATGAAAAGATGCTCAACATCACTAATAATCAGGGAAATGCAAATGAAAACCAGAATGAGATATCACCTAGCAACTGTTAGAATGGCTATTATCAAAAAAACAAGAAATAACAGTGTTGCCAAGGATGTAGAGAAAAGGGAATGCTTGTGCACTGTTGGTGAGAATGTAAATTGATTCAGCCACTATGCGTAACAGGATGGAGGTTCCTCAAAAAGTTACAAATAGAATTACCATAAGATTCAGCAATCCCACTTCAGGGTATGTATCCAAAGGAAATGACAACCACATACTGAAAAGATATATGCACCCCCATGTTCATTTCTGCATTATTCACAATAGCCAAGATCCAGAAACAACTGAAGAGTCCATAAATGGATGAATGGATAAAGAAGTTGTGATATATATATGTGGATATGAATATTATTCAGCCATAAGAAAGACGGAAATACCATTTGCAAAAACATAGATGGATCTTGAGGGCATTATGCTAAGTAAGATAAACCAGACAGAGAAAGACAAATATTATATGATATCACTTGTATGTGGAATCTGAAAAACCTGAACTCACAGAAACAGAGAGTAGAATGGTGGTTGCCAGGGGCTATGAGATGGGGTAGTTGAGATGATGTTGATCAAAGGGCACACACTTGCAAATAGAACAGGAATAAGTTCTGGAGCTCTAATGCACAGCATTATGATTATGTATGGTATCTTTCAAAGTTGCTAAGAGACTAGATCTTAAATGTTCTCAGCACCAAAGGGAAATGTTAATTATTTGGGATGATGGAGGTGCTGTCAAATATGACAGTGATAATCATAGTGCAATATATAAGTGTATCAAATCAATGTGTTGTGCATCTTAGACTTACACAATTTTATGTTAATTGAATTTCAATATTTTAAAGATTTCCATCATCTAAATTTTTTTTAAATAAATAAATAATAAAATAAAACTCTACCAAGTACTTTACAGGTGGTAGATGTGCAATGAAAGTCGGTTGGAATGGGATAAATATTGAAATTTGTTTGAGATGCGAAATTAATGTGATTATCCTTCGGTGTTTTCACCACAATCATAGGTATACTCAGTATCTTATATTCATTCCTAACTATAATTATTAAAAATTGTATGTCACAATATTGTAGAAATAGTCATTTCTCAAAGAAACATTTGGTGTTAATTAGCCCAGAATTAGAACATATTTTTGCAAGAGAAGGTGTTTCTTTTTTTAACATCTTTATTGGAGTATAATTTCTTTACAATGGTGTGTTAGTTTCTACTTTATAACAGCGTGAATCAGCTATACATATACATACATCCCCATATCTCCTCCCACTTGTGTCTCCCTCCCACCCTCCCCATCCCAGCCCTCTAGGTGGTCACAAAGCACCAAGCTGATCTCCCTGTGCTATGAGGCTGCTTCCCACTAGCTATAAGAGAGTATGTTTATCAAATGTGCCATAAGGAGGAGCCAATTATTCATGGGTTTTTTTTTTTTCTAGGATTTTAATAAATCCCCTGATTCCTGGTCAAAGTGGTTGAACGTTCTAACAACGAAAAAAATGAAAGCAAGAAAGTGGTCAGTCTAATTTCAACAGTGAACAAACTGATAAAAATAATTATCATTTCAAATATTTCATTTTTACATTTTGCAAATAGGAATGATTTTTCTTAAATATGTTTCTTATTCCCTCAGTGATTAAAAAAATCACATTTAGATACATTTATTGCTAATGAATATTTCCATAGTTTAATAACACTCGTTTGCTGAGAATTATCTGAATATATAATTAATTCAGATAATGAATTGGGAACAGACCTACGGATTAATATTTGCTCAGAACATCAGTGTTTTAGGAAATAACATGATGTTTACAGTCAGCACATTATTAGCCTCATTAGATGTCAGTGTAATTCTCAAATAAATATTTTATAAAGCTCCTCAGTAGTCTCAAATGAGAAAATGTTTTCCTTTAGATCACAGAGGTTGAGAAAATGGAATAGTTGCAACAAGTGTTCATGGTACATTAATTCCAACATCCTCTTCTGATGAAAATAAATGATTGGTATATTTATACACATCAACGACAGGGCCACAAAATACTTCAAGGACATTAAGAACTGTTTATTCATGGGATACATCTTACTTTCTTAGCCCTCAATATCTTTTTGGTAGAATAAAAGGTCTTACTGTATATCGCAGCATACTGGTCAGCCTTTCAGGACCTTTCCCAACTAGGGTTGAAAGGAGCCTGGGTGCTCCAGCTAATACCTCCCTGTGTCCTCTCTCTGCATTTGCCACGAGGGGGCAGCACTGAGAGCACTTCAGCCCAGGGTTGGGTTTTTCTTTTTACAGTAGGGCAGTGTTCTTCATTGTGAGTATGGTTAAAGCCTATGTTTTTATGTGGAGCAGTTTGGTCCAGGCTGTGGTGATATATGATCTAATAGTCTAACATGGTATCATTTTAGCGCTTTTATTGCAAGTCATCAAACACTGTATCTGGGAAACATGAGAATAAATTATGGTACATTCAGAAACTGCTGAGAAATAACAAGAAACAAGAGAACAAGGCACTTTGGGAATATAAGACCTATTGAATGAGAAATGTTTTGTACTGGGTGTAAATGGATTTGTTATTTTCAGAGAAACTCCATTGCATTGGTCTTCTGAACTGGGTAACATTTTCCTGATCTTTTGCCTAGTATAGCAAATAAAATCTTATGTATTATTTTAGAGAATTTCCAGAGTGTCTTTATCAATTTGAATTTTGCTTTTTCACTTTATTATAAAGCTGATTTTTAATTCTCCTCATTATGTTCACTAGGTGGCTATATAAAATGGAATAATCTATTTCTAACTGCAAAATGTTACACATGATTATTTTCCAACCTAATTGTACAGTCAACTGAGAAAACAGGATACATTTTTTCTCCCCTGAATTCCTTTGCAGAGTATCCTTTAGGATCAGAGGATGTTATCTTATCATCTCCAGAAAATTGTTAGAAAATAATACATTGAGATTAACTTGTTCCCTCTTTGTTATGATTATGTTTCTCTAAGAGATTTTTTTTAAAAAAGACATATGATCTTTTATAAAGAAAGTCCTAAGGACTATACTAAAAACTGTTAGAACTAATAAACAAGTTCAGCAAAGTTGCAGGATACAAGATCATTATGCAAAAATCAATTGTATTTCTATACAATTACAATGAACAGCTGTTACAGAGTCCAAGCTTATACTGCTCACTGCAGGACAGGCCAATGAACTGAGAGATGAGTTGTTGGGGCAAAGAATAGTGACTTTATTCAAAAGCCAGCAGACCAAGAAGATGGTGGAAGAGTGTCACAGAGAAGCATGTTCCCTGAGTTAGAATTCAGGCTTCTTTTATACTAAAAGGGGAGAAAGTAAACTCAAACATTTCCTAGTCCTGGTCATCCTCTGGAGGGAATGAGTTAATTTCTTCCTTCTTGTAGTCAATCATGGGTGGGCCTGGTCAAGATGTTTCCTGTGAGCTAAACAAAGGTATTTTAGCTTAATGCTCATTACCTGGGAGGCAGGGTTCCCAGAGATGGGTCAGTATATATAATTTAAGCTTATAGGCAACATCCTTTTAGTGATTAACTTGTAAAAAAACCAATAGAATACAAAGGTTAAATAAAAGAAATAGTTCCAATATGGAGTCAGATTTGTTCTTCTCTATTATACAATTTGAAAATGAAATGAAGGAAATAATTACAACTGCATTAAAAAGAACTAAATATTTAGGAATAAATTTAACAAAAAATGCAAAACTTATGCTCTGAAAACTACAAAACATTTTTGAAAGAAATTAAAGGAAATCTAAATAAATGGAAAACATCCCATGTTCATGGATCATATGTCTTAATATTGTTAAGTTGACAGTACTCTCCAAGTTGTTGTTCAGATTCAGTGCAGTCTCTACTGGAATCCTAGCTGGCTTCTTGGTACAAATCGATGAGCTGATTTTAAAATTAATATGGGATTGCAGGGGACCCAGAGTAGCCAAAACAATCTTGAAAAACGAGAACAAAGTTGGAGGCTTTCAAATTTCAAACTTTTTCCTATTTCAAAACTTATTATAAAGTGAGGGTCATCAAGACAGTGTGTTACTGGCATAAGGATAGCCATATAGGTCAATGGAACAGAACTGAGAATGCAAAATTAAACCCATGTGTCTATGGTCAACTGAGTTTAACAAAGGTGTCAAGACCATTGGATAAAGAATAATCTTTTCAACAAATAATGTTGAGATGGCTGGATAATTGCATGTAAAAGAATGAAATTGGACCCTTTCCTCATACTTATTGAAAAATTAACTCAAATGGATCAAAGACCTAAATGTAAGATATATGTAAATGCTAATTTCTTAGAAGAAAACTCTAAGAGATTAGAAGAAAATTTAGGAGTAAATCTGCATGACCTTGGATTTGGCAGTGGATTCTTAGGTATGACACCAAAAACATGAGCAACAAAAGAAAAAAATAAATTGGTCTTCATCAAAATTAAAATATTCTATGCTTCAAAGGATACTATCAAGAGAGTAAAAAGACACCACAGAATTGGAGAAAAATTTACAACTTGTATATCTGATTAGAGACTTGTATCCAGAATATATAAAGAACTATCACAACTCAGTGATAAAAAGACAAATACCCAATTTTTAAATGGGCAAAGGATCTGAAGAGAAATGTCTGCAAAAAACATATACAAATAGACCATAAGGACATGAAAAGATTCCCAACATCATTTGTCGTCAGAGAAATGTAAATCAAAACCACAAGGTAACCCCCTAGGATGTATCTCATACACATCTAAGATGGCTGTTTCAAAAAAGACAGGTGATCATAAGTGTTGACAAGGATGTGAAGAAATTGGAGCCCTCATACTCCAGGAGTCCCCAACACCCAGGTACCAGTACTGGTCCATGGCCTGTTAAGAACCAGGCTGCACAGCAGGAGGTGAGCGGTGGGCAAGCGAAGCTTCATCTGCTGCTTCCCCATCACCTCCCATCACTCGCATTACCGCCTGAACCATTCCCCTCCACCCCCCCATCTGTGGAAAAATTGTCTTCCACAAAATCGGTCCCTGGTTTCAAAAACGTTGGTGACCGCTGTCATACACTGCTGGCAGGAACGTAGAGTGGTGCTACTACCTTGGAAAGCAGTCTGGCAATTTCTCAAATGATTACACATAAAATTACCACATGTCCCAGCAATTGTATTCCTAGGTATATATCAATATAAATGAAAATATTCAGCTACAAAAACATTGATCACAAATGTTTATTTGTGATCAATGTATTGATCAATATTTTTATATGATCAATAGCAGTATTATTTATGACAGACAAAATGTGGAAACAACCTAAATGTCTGTCAACTGATCAATGAATAAACAACTTATGGCATATCTGTACAATTGAATATTATTCAGCCATTGAATGAAGTACTGATACCTGCTACAATATGGATGAGCCCGGAAACCATCAGGCTAAGTTATAGAAGCCAGTCACAAAAACACACATATTATGTAATTCTGTTTCTGTGAAATGTCCACATAGGCAAATGCATAGAAACAGAAAGTATATCAGTGATTTCTTAAAACTGGGGTGGGGAATTGGTAGATAAGAGGGTGAGAGCTAAAGGGTATGGGATTTCTTTTTGAGGTGATGAAAATGTTGAAAAAGTGATTGTGGTGATGGTTTCACATACTCTGAATATACCGGCATACCTTGGAGATACTATGGGTTCAGTTCCAGCCTACCGCAATAGAGCAAATATTGAAATAAAAGGAGTCACACAAATTTTTCGGTTTTTCAGTGCATATAAAAGTTATGTTTACACTATACTGTACAATAGCATTGTGTCAAAGTAAACAATGTACATATGCTAATTTTAAAAATACTTTATTGCTAAAAAATTCTAACCATCATCTGAGCCATCAGTGAGTCATAATCTTTTTGCTGGTGGAAGGTTTGATATATTGGGAGGATTACCAAAATGTAACACAGAGACACAAAGTGAGCCAGTGCTGTGTTGGAAAATGGTGCCGATAGACTTGCTCCACACAGGTTCACCACAACCTTCAGTCTGTAAAAAATGCAGTATCTGTGAAGCACAGTAAAGTGAACCACGATAAAATGAGGTCTGCCTGTACTGATAGCCACTGAAGGGTGCACTTTGGCTGGTGAATTGTATGGTGTGTGAATTATATCTCAATATAATTGCAGTTATAAATGTGAAACGAAACAGGAATGGGATGCTCTCATTGGCGTAGTCCAAAGGCTCCTTGCTTATTCTGGGAGGAGCCCTATCTGAATATCTGGGTCCTAAATAGGCAAAGGTAGTTTTCTTGGAAGAAGGATGAATAAATGCCAGATGGTAAAAAGTGAAAAAGTTTATTACACATGTCCTTGACATCATTAAGAGATCTGGGTCTTTACAAAGTGAGAGTTCTGTTAGACTCTTTGGTTGGAAGAGGAAAGGGAAGGGATTGCACTTCCTAGTTATTAGGCCTCATGACCGGCACCAACACATTCAGTAAAAGACACGTACAATAATGTTCATAGTTCATAGCAATACTATTAATAATAATCCCGATATCCATCAATATTTGAATTGGGATGTATTTAAAATGGAATACAATATGACAACAAGAATGGATAAACTACAAAAGCACACAGTATAGATGAATCTCACAAACTTAATGTTGAATCAAGAGAGCCATTTAGGAAGATACAAACTATATGATTCCATTTAAATAAAGTTTAGTAATAGGCTAAACAAATCTATGTTATAGAAGACAGATTAGTGTTTATCCTTGGGGGAGGGGCTGTGAGTGGGAGCAGAGAAGGGGCTTCTGGGGGGTTGATAATGTTCCATTTCTTGATCTTGGTGCTGTTTACATGAGTGTGTTCACTTTGAGAAAATTCATTGAGCTGTCCACTTATTTATGCATCTTTCTCGCTATATGTTAAACTTTGTTAAAAAGTGAAGTAAAAAGTGTTGTTTATTTTCTGTAGAGTTCGGCAGCAAATCCTGTTTATCTCTTATGTAGTGGTACAGATTTTCTGCCAAGGATGGAGTGGAGGGGTCATCACTTACACGAATCAGAGTTACAGGGCACTTCCTGAGCATAGAAAGAATAGACCCCTTCCAGCTTGGCCATTTCATTTTTGCTGTCTTGAAACCAGACTGCCTAGCAGTTCTGCCTAAAGTCAGGTGAACAGTGGTGGTGGTCATCTCCTGCCTCATTGGTCAGGCTGCTCAGACATCCTCTCTACCTGATTTGCATAGATACAGAAGGTGTAGACGGGTGCACAAATGGAGTAGGAAACATTATATTTCTCTATGGTGTGCTTATGTCCGAATCAGAAACCGTGCTCATTCTTTCGTTAAGAAATGTAATTGCTAACTCACAGGGTACAGTTCTTCAAACTGTGATTGGAGGAAGGGATCTTTCTTTTTGAGTTCTATGAAAAACTAAAAATTCTGTGCTTTGATAATGAATAAAACAAGCCTTCCAATTATAAAGATAGAAATTCTGTATTGAAAAGTTATTTTCTTAGAATAAAACCTCAGTTTCTTAAGTCAGCCTTTTGCAAATCGGGGATTATGAATGGATTATCAAGAAAATATTCCCAATAAATGCACTCGGGCATGTTCTGGCTTGTTTGATGTATATGTGAAGCTTTGGGGGAGGTGAGTGGTACATTCATCTCTTTCATTTGCTGCAATCTTTCCTTGGAGCAGAGTGAATTTTAGCTGGTGTTAAGATGGAGAGAGGTGACTTCTGTAGTGTTTTTGTAGAACTATCTTATTCCTTTAAGCATACAGAAAGTTAGCATGACCTGACTGCTTCAAAGGAAGCAAAATGCTCTTGTCTTAAATGTATTCATCATTTTGGGGGAGGAAAAGCCATAATGAGTCCCTTCTTTGTCTTTTTCTTAACCGAATTGCAGCAGATCATACTTAAGCTATTATCTAGCAACAAAAAAATTCCATGCTAATGTAAAAAAAAATTGCCTGCCCCAATTCCTCTCTACTGGGGAATAATATAGCCAAGTTAAAAGCCCTTTTGAGATGGAGAATATGACAAGGAAAGTGACACATCCCCTAACCAAAATGGGCTTTCCAAGAGCTTCCAGAATAAAGCCACTCTCATTATGGTTTCTCACACTGGTTTTTGTTGGCAGCACTTCTCAGAAATCATTTCCTCCATGGGGGAAATAAAGTGGTAGAATTGTTCATGACTGTTGCAAAAGGTGAAGTAAGAATTTAAATTGAGAAAGGCAGTTAAAATATTATCTGAACTTTTGAACTTCCTGAACACATAATTATTCTTGGAAATCTGTACAAGATGGGAAAAGAGAATTAAAGTCACTTAATGTATTGAATTTTAGAGGAATACTGTCGTTAAATATAGTACTTCTCCCATAATTTTTTGATTGTTGAGTACAGGAATGACAAGAATTTTTGAAGATACTTCTGATTGATAAGATGCAGTATAAACAGAAAGTTCTCTTAAGTGTAAGGTGAATGTGTTTAGAACTTGAACTTGTCTCTTTTTGCTTAGAAGTCGGCATGCTTAATGCAAGACGTCCGTCTGTATCTCCACCCCAGGTCTTTCTCCTAAGTTGTAACTCTGCATATCCAAATACTTACTGCACACATTCCCTTGAATCTCCAAAGGTATGCTAATTCAACAGGTTCAAAAGAAAACTCATCATCTCAGCTTTCTCCTGCGCCCCGTACTTGAGCCTTTACTACTGTTTCCTATTTCTACTTTCTATTAATCATCGTTAAACCAGTTTCCAAAATTGTGTGTTTAGGTATCATCCTTGGGCTCTGCCATCTCAAATGCTACACACACCAATCAATCACCTCTCCTAAGCCTCCTGAAGCCACCACTTTCTGTATCCCTACTCTTGCCCATCTAGAAGAGACCACCATCATTCCTCCACTGGCTCCCTTAGCATTATTCTAACCAGGTTCCCTGGGTCCATCCATCCTTTTGCTTCATTTAATCCATTATCACCAGAGCAATCTTTCTAAAACTCAACTCTCAGATCATTTCTCTACCCACTTGTTGGGTTTCTGTTCTTAGGATAAAACCCTTAACATGGCTTTTAGGATTCAGTTATGATCTCAACCCTGCTTACTACTCTAGCCTCTGTGAGTTCCTATTGTCTCTGAGTATGTCCACCTATCTTTGGTGGCAGCAAGGGACAGAAAGAGCAACTGAGGCAGCAGGCTGTCAGATTGGCTAATAACACAAGCAAACTCATAAAAGCCACTAAGTCCAACATGAGGTCTTTCTGAGGGGTGATGTTGACAAGACACTTCATTGATTTTCACTAGCTGCAACTACACAGGTGAGAGAAAGCCCTCCTCCACAATTTCTTACCTCACCAGGCTCTGGGCAGCCCCTTTCATTTGCCACCCAAGTGCTTTCCCCTGTGATCTCATTCTTTGTCCTGGACTCAAAGTCTTCCAACTCTCGCATTCCACTCCACCTGACCCTAGTCTTGGTTGCTGTGTGCTTCATTTACATGAGGTTTTGCTCCTTATGAAGCTTGGGGAGAGGGATCTCATAATTGGGACCATCAAGACAGATATTTGAACTTAGCTTTGACTGTTTCACTTAGTGGATTGCAGCTAAGTGGATATCCTTGGTTCACCCTAGTTGTAGTCCCAAGATCATCCTGGTCTTCTCCTTTATACTTTGTTATTATTTTCATATATCTTATTAGGAAGGAACACTAAAAACATTAATTTAGTGCATTACATTTCTATTATGGCAACACGTGAGCTATTACCAGCATGCAAGACCACCTGCAGAGCCTGTGGAAGGGTTTATTTATTTCCCTCTGCATGATTAACCTAAAACCCTATTTTAATGCAATAGATTTCCTTTCCTATTACTCACCTTTCACCATTTTCCTTCCCATCCAAGGCTCCAAGCCGACTAAATATGTCTCAGGCTCTGATTTTTGCCATGCTTTCTTTCTTCTCAACACGTTTACACAACAAATTGCCTCCAGACCACTGGGATCATACGCCTCCACTTTGCTTGGCTACTTCTTAATCTCTGCTTAGACCTCCCTCCCTCCAGAAAGTTTGGGTTAGAGCTTTTTCTGTGTGCCCATAACCCATTCCGCTTCTCTTCACATCACACTGAACACACTCTGTTGGGTTGTTCTGAATGTCTGTAAGCTCTGACACAGCACGATGCTTGTCTTTCTTGTCCATCCTTGCGTCCTCAAAGCCTGTTGCAGTACCTGGCCCAGAGGAACTACTTAATGATCATTTCTTAATGATAGAATGACTAAATCACTCCATTAACCTCTGAATCCGTGAATCAATGAATTTACAATCTTATAGAAGTCTTTGATACTCTAAGAAGTTGAAATTTTATTTCCTGAAATTACACATTAGTTTCATTTCTTAAAGAATCTGATTTATCACTATTTTCAACCATCACTACTGTGTCTATTAAAGCCTTGCTACTGTACGGTAAAACGCATGAGACATCTAATTATGCCTTACGAAACCTGTTTCAGGCCTCTTTGTCAGCACTTTCCATTTTATATGAAATTATTGGTATTTGTGTCTCTTTCACCTGTAAGACATGAAGTGCCTCAAAGGCAGTGACCATGTCAGATTCATCTTTGTATCCTCACAACCTCATATCTGTGCAGTGTCAGCAGTCAGTAAATGTATAAATGCTTAAGGTAGGCCTGAAATCAAATCTAGGCTTAACTACTTTCTGTCTCTGACACTTATCTCTGTACCTAAGCCCTCAAAGCCTCAGTGTGTTCATGTGTAAAGTGAGAATTCAATTGGTGTAAAAGATCACCTTGCAGGGTTGTTATGAAATATTACATAAAATATACCGTGAATTAGTACCTGGAACATACAGAAATTATGAATAAGCTAGACTAAAGGATAAATCTAAGCTTCTTTGTGAAGAATTCTGGTATATCAGAATGTTAATTTTTCAATCATAGGCTGGCAAGACACAGTTTCAGATCTAGTAAAATCTTTGCAAAAGAAAGCAAAGAGGCAACCTTTCCAATTTTTTTTTTTTTTTTTGCGGTACGCGGGCCTCTCACTGTTGCAGCCTCTCCCGTTGCGGAGCACAGGCTCCGGATGCGCAGGCCCAGCGGCCAAGGCTCACGGGCCCAGCCGCTCCGCAACATGTGGAATCCTCCCAGACCAGGACATGAACCCGTGTCCCCTGCATCAGCAGGCGGACTCTCAACCACTGTGCCACCAGGGAATCCCCCAATTTTTATATTAAGGATATTTGTCTGAAATAGAAAACAAAGTGAGAAATTGAGATGCAAATAAAACACACTACAGGACAATTTATGGAGAGTTCAAATGTATCAGTTGCATAATTTGTCTTATGAATATACTTTTCAAAAAGGAAAACAAATTGGACAAAAGACTGTAAAATCCTTGAAAATGAGATGTATGCTTGGAGACAGCTTGTAGAACAAAGGACAAGAAAAGCATAGCAGGACTTGCTCTTCCCTAACTAAAACGCCATAGCATGATCTGTAGTGTGTTCATGTTTTATCCCTTTAGTAATTCTTCTTCCTTTCTTTGAATTAACAAGAAATCACCAAGGAAAAAGGTTCCCTAGTCATAATGTGTTTAGGAAAGTCAAGATGTTAAACATTCACATCATA